>NC_084828.1:57961083-58264114 GCF_033115175.1 Lepus europaeus
ACCTGGCTCCTGCCTTTGGATCAGCACGGTGCGCTGGCCGCGGCGGCCATTGGAGGGTGAACCAACGGCAAAGGAAGACCTTTCTCTCTCTCTCTCACTATCCACTGGAAAAAAAAAATAAAAGACAGATTGTGGGGTTGGAATACTAGGGCTTGATTATTGTCTCTACTACTTATAAGTTGAGCACTCTCAAAAACATTTTGAATTTCTCATCAGTAAAAGAGGATATCAGCAGTAAGTTTTCCGAAGCACTTCGGTGGTTAAATGAACTCAACTGCCATAAATAAGAACAATCAAAGGCCAATTTCAGGTCACTTGTACAATTCTAGATTCTTGAGAAATACCGTGAAATTTACTTGCTTGAGGAAGGAATTGTACATTGAGTTAAAACAAAGCAACCTGGAAAATTCAGACATACACAAGTGCGTCTAATTTACCTTTCGATTTGGCTGTTGCTTCTGTCTGTACTCTGGGACTCAATTTGGTTTTCACCCTTGCACAAGTTGTTTTTCCTGTCATACGTACAAATTAGACTCAGGAAGAGCATATTAGGTCATCACGTCAAATATTTCACCACAGTAGGTTAGATTGATGATGCACTTTTATTCTTTTATTTCTCCCCAGGATTTAATTGAACACTTTTAAATTTCTTGAGGGCAAAAAAAGATTGAAATCAGTAAGAAAAGTAGGTGTGGAATTTGGAAAACTTGAATGGGCAGAGAGGAAAATTTCACTTCAGAATTACTGTGCTCTTTGCACTCTGTGCATAAATTACTCTTCCTTCCAATTTCTTTAACTGCCAAGATACTTATGATGTTTGATTTTTTTTGCTAATTGAAAGGCAGTCCTATATTTTATCACTAGCATATGTATTTTCTCAAGAGAAATAAGTCTTCTATAGAATTCTTATCTAATGGCAAATGATTTCAGATATCATTTTACTTAATAAAGATAAGAGTATTGGGTTTCCACATTTGGATAAGGAAGTGCCTGTGTGTGTCCATGCATAGGTGTGAAGTGTGCATTGTGTCAGTGTGTTATGGATTTTGTATGATTAATTATTTTATTAAAATAAACATTATGCTGGATTTTTTTATCCCAAGGAATATTAGTCCTGGAATGATGCTTAGTGCTAGTTTAACTAAACATTTTTGTTTTACAGAAAGGCTAAGCTTTATTTGCTCAAAATCACCAAGTATATGAAGATGATATAGGATCAGGATAAATTTTGTTATTTACACTTTAGTGTTTGTTCCTGTATACTACTGTAGCTGAAGATCATTTTTCATTTTTGTCAAAAAGATAGACTGAAACTCAGGCCTGAAGAATGAGACCGAAATAGAGAAAAAGTGTGATATCTTTAGTTCAAATACACTTTGAGATGTCTCATCTTTTACACATATATTCTCCAGTCTTGATGTAGAGGGGACTGGCTTTTGTTCTTCAAATGCTGAATCTTGTGATCTCAGATATGAAGCATTTTGTAAAGAGATAGAAGCTGAGTGAATAATTTTAAAGCTATATAGATTATTTTGTTAAGTGTTTATTTTCATCTATGTGGGAGAGAGAGAGAGAAATAGTGAGAGAGAGAGAGAGAGAGAGAGAGAGAGAGAATGAATCTTTCATCTGCTAATTTATAGTTCATTTTCAAAATGTCTGCAACAGCCATTAGGCCAGGTACCCTGAACTCTGTCAGAGTCTTCCACATGGGTGGCATTATCCTAAGCATCTAAGTCACCTTCTCTTCCCTCCAGGGTGCATTAGTAGGGAGATCTATCAAAAGTGGATTAGCTAGAGCTCAGATTGGCACTCTGATTTGGGATGTGGGATCCCAAGTGGTAGCTCAACCCAAAGTGTCACAATTCCTCTTCCAAGGGTTAAATGATTTCTTCATACAACATCATATCTTTCTGAGATCTTCTTTCTTTAAACACTAATAAAATTTTATCCTGACCTCCATATTATAGTGGTAAATAACATGGAAATAAATGAAAATAATATACTGTATTAGCAAATATAAGGATGTGTTTTGGACTCTTATTCATACTACACTGCCTATTAACATTCATCAGTAGTCAATACTACTGTGTCTCAATTGTATTCAGATTTTTGGTCAGATCAGAACTAGTTCTGATCCAGTTCTATGCCATGGCCTTCAAAAGCAGTGGAAGATGGCCCAAGTGCTTGGGCCCCTGCATCCGTGTGGGAGAGCCGGAGGAAGCTCTTGGCTCCTGGCTTTGTATCAGGGCAGCTCTAGCTGTTGAAGCAATCTGGGAGTGAACCAGCAGATGGAAGACTTCTTTCTGTCTCACACTTTCACTATATGTAACTCTACTTTTCAGATAATAAATAAATAAATAAAATCTTTTTAAAAATAAGTGGATGGAGGTCCGGTGCCATGACCTGAGGGTTACTGCCTGCAGTGCCAGCATCCCATATGGGCGCTGGTTTGAGTCCCAGCTTCTCCACTTCCGATCCAGTTCTCTGCTGTGGCCTGGGAAAGCAGTAGAAGATGGCCCAAGTCCTTGGGCCCCTGAACCTCTGTGGGAGACCTGGAAGAAACTCCTGGCTCCTGGCTTCGGATAAGTGCAGCTTCAGCCGTTGTGACTGATTGGGGAGTGAACCAGCAGATGGAAGACCTCTCTCTACACCTCTCCTTCCTTCTCTGTGTAACTCTGACTCTCAAGTAAATAAATAAATATTTTTTAAAAAAATTAGTGGATGAAATTTGTACATATCATGGCAGGATTGTCTGAGGATTTATCAGAGTTATAATTATCCTAGTCTTAATCACTACCTTTATTGTGTGTGCCTGTTACAGAAATGGTCTCTTAATAAAGTGTTTCTATATGAGTACAAGTAGAAAAAACATTTTCAAATATATAGAATATTTGAAATAAAGTTTTCAAATATACACAAATGCTTATTAATATAATAACTGCTATTTCTCCCATAAGGACTATGTCAACATAAACAATAATCACAACATGAGTACTTTGCACAAATTGAAAATATGTGTGAGGCCTGCATATAGTCACATGAAGACCCAGAGGCTTAGGGAGATTGTGTTGTTTTTCTGAAGTTGCACAACTGATGAATGATAGAACTGGCTCTGAACTCAGATAAGTTTGATATGTGAATTCGTCAAACCCCTCACTTCATTTGTGTGTGTGTGTGTACATGCATTGTGTCTTTCTTTTGGGTATATGTATACACAGTACATGTTGGTTGGGAGATAACAAGGGAGATAATGGGATGGAGAGGACAATGAGATGATTAAGTCACAATGGGAACATATCTGTCAGTAAAGTTTTGCTTTTTCTTCTGGGCTCGGTTAGAACAAAGAGCTTTATTTAGATCTCTCGTGTGTGGAAGGGGCCTTAGTACTTGGGCCATCTTCCCCTGCTTTCTGAAGAGCATTTACAGGGAGCTGCATCAGAAGTGGAGCTGCTAGGTCTCCAGCTAGTGCTCAGTTTGGATTCTGGGCATTGCAATGGTCAACTTACCACTCTATGTTTCAATGCCGGCCTGCTTTTGCTTTTCTTGTTGAAATTAACTACAAAGATGAGAAGATTGTATTTTTCTTTTTTGACAGGTAGAGTTAGACAGAGAGAGAGAGAGAGAGAGAGAGACAGAGAGAAAGGTCTTCCTTCCATTGGTTCATCACTCAAATGGCTGCTATGGCCGGCGTACTGCACCGATCCGAAGCCAGGAGCCAGGTGCTTCCTTCTGGTCTCCCATGCGGGTGCAGGGCCCAAGCACTTGGGCCATCCTCCACTGCCTTCCTGGGCCACAGCAGAAAGCTGGACTGGAAGAAGAGCAACCGTGACAGAATCTGGCGCCCCAACCGGGACTAGAACCCGGGGTACGACATCACAGGCAGAGGATTACCTAAGTCAGCCATGGCGCTGGCCTAGCAGATTGTATTTTGATAACTAAATAAGAATAATGATTTATGTTTTTAGCACTATATTATTACCATCATTTAAAATATTCTTAAATATCATATCTGCAAAGTGGTATAATTTTTATTGATTAAAATTTTTCTGCATTTGGTAATTAAAAATTATATGGAGGGGGCCAGCATTGTGGCACAACAGGTAAAGCTGACATCTGTGATATCAGCAGCCCATATGCGTGCTGCTCACTTCTGATCAAGCTCCCGTTAATGTGCCTGGGAAAGCACACAATTATGGTCCAAGTCCTTGGTCCCATGTACACACATGGGAAACTTGGAAGAAAATCCTGGCTCCTGGCTTTGATCTGGCCCAGCCTTGGACATTGCACCCATTTGAGAGTGAACCAGGGGATGGAAGATCTCTCTCTCCCTCTCTCTATGTAGCTCTGTCTTTCAAA
Source organism: Lepus europaeus (assembly GCF_033115175.1). Classification (NCBI taxonomy): domain Eukaryota; kingdom Metazoa; phylum Chordata; class Mammalia; order Lagomorpha; family Leporidae; genus Lepus; species Lepus europaeus. Next base: position 57,965,440 of record NC_084828.1, read on the forward strand.
TCATATATATATATATATATATATATATATATATGTGTGTGTGTGTGTGTGTGTGTGTATGTATGTATGTATATGGAGACAGAGAGAGAGAGAAGTATATATAAAGTACCTTAATGTAAAATGTCAAGTACATAGCTACCGTATGTAAAGTGTTCACATTTTGTAGTTTCTGGTCTTCAGGGACTGCTTTTCACCATCTTTGGCAAAGCTATTTGACAAAACACAAAATAAAAAACTAAAGTAAATTTATTTGAAAAAGAAAAAAAATTGGGAATAGAGTAGATTTCATTTATTTTGAAAATGGAGAATAAAAATGTTTCTGATTGTCAGCAGAAGAAAAGTTTAAAATAATTTATTTCGAGAAGAGTTAAACATCAGTTGTTTAAAAAAGCACTGATGAGAAGGAGTAGCACAAATAAATTTGTTAAAATTCTGTGGGTGGCATTTGTAGGTCCAGTGATCATATATTATTTATTTGCTAAGATAATGCATTATGCAATTAAAATCATTTTACTATTTTTATGGTTTGAATTCTATATTAAAATCCATTTAAATAAAAACTCAGACAATTTAATCTGTGTATCAATCACAACTGAAGATGGCAAGTGTCTGGGGTATAAAATAAGAGGATAATTTATTTCGAGCTTCTAGGTTGATAAACAAGATTTAGAATTAATTATCAGTCCAGCATGAGAAGGAGTATTTAAAATTGTATGTTTTCAAAAAAAAATGTTTAAGTACTCCTTGAACCCTGTCTCCCTCAAATAGCTCACTTCCCAAAAATAGAGAATTAGACATCAAATGAGACTTTTCCAAATACTGAAACTTTTGAGTTTCCTAATATTTACCCTAAAATTTCAAAAATTATAAAAGTTTGAGAGTAAATGTATATTTTACTGTTTGATTTGTCATATTTGTGATTTGTTCAGTAGTTACTCATTTTTCCTAACTGCTTCCACATTTCAGCTTCTAATCCCACACAACATAGTTGGACTATTGACAATGTGCCTGTTCCATTCTAAGTAAGGTGCAAGTTCTTCAGTCTGAACCTGAGCATGCCATGCACAAAGAAGAGCTAAATGCACACAATTCTATCACGCTCTAAAGAGGCTCTCAGTGTACCTGACTGTTGCTATAAAATTAATGCCATCTCCATCAAAATTTCTTGTTTAACTTCACCCTAGATCTTTCATTTCACCCATATATTCATGCTTCCAAAATCATCTTTAAATGGTTCTGCTCTATATAGCCCATAGTTTCTGTGATTTTCTCCTGAAAAACACTAATATTGCAAGATTCTTCCTTGTTTTGTTTTGAGTGTATTGTAGTAATGAAGCCAGTTTTACATCATGGTTTCTTTCCTTCTTTTTTTTTAAGCTTTATCTATTTACAAGGCATAGAGAGAGAAAGAGAAAGAGAGAGAGAGAGAGAGATTGGAGAGAAAGAGAGAGAGAACGAAAGAAAAATCTTCCATCTGCTGCTTCACTCCCCAGATGGCCACTACAGCCAGTACTTGTCTGGTTCAAGGCCAGGAGCCAGGAGCACCTAGTTCTTTTCCACTGCTTTCCCAGGTGGATAGTAGGGAACTGGATCATAAGTGGAATACTGGAACTCCAGCTGGAACCCATATGAGATGCTGGCATCACAGGCAGAGGCTTAACCTACTACTCCACAGTGCCGGCTTCATAAAATAATTTTTAATAACATTTTTTCATGAACTTCTGGAAGTAGCCTCAGTTATATTTAAAATTATTCTTTCTAGGTCATACCCATACCATATTCAGCCTGGATCTAGCATATAGGTTCTCAAGGAATACTATTTTATTATTTTGGCAGACATGTTTATTTTTTAGCATTTGCTTGAATAAAAAACAGAAGCATGGTATAAATTTTCAGGATGAATTTAACATAGACTGACACAATATTACCAAGATGGAAAAGCCCAGTGAATGTGCTAGTGAAATAAATCATTTAAAACAAGTAAACTGGGGGACTGGCATTGTGGTACATCAGGTTTAACCTGACCTGTGATGCTGGCATTCCATATGTGTGCTCCTTTGAGTCCTGGATGCTCCACTTCTGTTCCCGCACCTGCTGATGCACCTGGGAAAGCAACCGAGGATGGACCAAGTGTTTGGGCCCTTGCAACCACGTGTGAGACCTGAAAGAAGCTCTAGACTCCTGGGTTTGGCCTGGCCCAGTCCCAGCTGTTACAGCCATTTGGGGAGTGGACAGTGGTTGGAAGATCTCTCTGTCTCTGTCTCTGTCTCTGTCTCTCTTTCTCTTTTGCCCTCCTCTCTTTGTAACTGACTTTCAAATAAATTAAAAAAAAATAAGTAATCTGGATACAACCTAATGTGCTCTTGAGAATGTAGCCTTTTGTTGTAATATTGACTTATTTTTTTTGGTGTGTGCACTATTCATAGTCACTTTCAGCAGTGAATATAATGCAGATAAAATAGTCTCATGAAAATATGCATTATAGAAACATAATTTTATATTTTAATGAAATATAGAAATAGGTACTTTAACAAATTAAGTGTATGGTTAATAAATTATTAGAAGGTTTCTTTTTAAAAAAAGATTTATTTATTTATTTATTTAAAAAGTAGAGTTACAGAGAGGCAAAAGCAGAGGACGAGAGAGAGAGAGAGAGAGAGAGAGAGAGAGAGAGAAAGAGAGAGGTTTTCCATCTGCTGTTTCACTCCCCAGATGGCTGCAATGGCCAGAGATGCACCAATCTGAAGCCAAGAGCCAGGAGCTTCTTCCAGGTCTCCCACACAGGTGCAGGGACCCAAGAACTTGGGCCATAGAAGAGAGCTAGAGTGGAACAGCCAGGAATCAAACTATCGCCCATATGGGATGCTGGCACTGTAGGCAGCAGCTTTACCTGCTATGCCACAGTGCTGGTACTAGGTCTCTAATTTGAGATTTTTTAGATTTATTGTTTGTGGTGGAATGAGAAGGCTGTGCCAAGATGGCTTCTGGCAAGCAAGCATCAGTTACTCAGGAATGGCTTCGGAACCCACCTGGCAAAGGAGCCTGTTTGGCAATAGGCAGTGATCGGTTAGGGCATAAACCACTCCTTGACCAGATCGGTTGCCTCAGCTTTATAAGCTGCTGTAGCAACTGAGATAAACGAGTCTGCAAGCTGCTCGCCTCTAGCCCACTTTCTCCCGACTCCCTGTGTCTGTGTTGTGACTCCGCACCTCTTGCCCCCACCGCGTTCTCCCTCTCAGAGCGAATCCACAGCAACAATTGTTATTTACTTAAAAGGCTGAGTGGCAGTGGGGCGGGGGGAGAGGGAGAGAAAGAGAGAGACCCTCCATTCACTGTTTCACTCCTCAAATAGTTACAATAGCCAAGAATGGAACCTGGAACTCCACCTGGTCTCCCTTGTGGGTGACAAGGGCATAAGTATATGGGTAATCTTTACTGTTATCGCAGACACATTATCAAGGAATTGTATCAGAATTGCTGCAGTCAGAATTCAAACTGGTGCTCTGGTATGGGATGATGGCATTGCAGGCATTGGCTATATACCACGCACCACTATGCCAGTACCATTATGAGTTGTTAATAGGGGAAATGGCCGAAGGGGTATATGGGAACTCTTTGTAATAGAACTTCAGAATATTTGCTTTGTAAATGTAAATCTATTTTGAAATAAAACATGAAAAAATTAAAAGCAAATTTAGGAACTGTAGTATAAAATGTATGTGAACATGGTTCTCTGAACTTTACTTAATTACACAGCCAAAGGTACAAGTTGAATTTCCCTTGGATCTTTCCATTCATATGATTATCAAAACATTTAGCTCATTTTGTTATTTCCTTTTTCTAAAATTATATAATTGAATTGAGGTACAGATTCACATACACACACACACACACATACATACGCCACATACATATGCATACATGTGGAGGACCCAATTGCTGGTTTATTTACTAAATGCCTGCAATGGCTGAAGCTAGGCTGGGGCCAAAGTTAGGAGCCAAAAACTAAATCTAGGTCTTCTTTGTCCCTCCATCCCTCCCTCCTCCTCCTCCTCCTCTCCCTCCCCCTTTTTCCTCCTCCTCCTCCGCTTCCTCCTTCTTCTTCTTCTCTTTCTCTCTCTCTTTCTGTTTTATTTATTTTTAGGAGTTATATGGGGGCGAGATCTTCCATCAGCTGGTTCATTATCCAGGTGGTTTCAACACAGGCCAAATCTAGGAGCTTCTACCAGGTCTCCTATGGGGGTGCAGGGACTCAAGCACTTGTTTCATATTCTGTTGCTTTTCTCAGGCCATTAGTAGGGAGCTGGATTGGAAGTGGAACAGCCAGTTCCTGAACTGATGCACATATGGGATGCTGGTATTGTAGGTGGAGGTTGTACACACAGATTTCTTACATGGGTGGCAGGAACCAAACAACTTGAGCCGTCATCATTCTTTTCTTGGGTCTGCACCAGCAGGAAATCAGAGTCAGCAGCAAGAAAATGGTATCAAACCCAAGCACCTCAAAAAAAATGTCAACTGCCCCAAATGTTATCCTAACCATTAAGTCTCATTCATTTTCTTCTGTTAATTTTACACAAAATTGTAACTTCAAAACATATTTCAGAGTAGGTATTATGGCAATTGGGATGCTTGCTTTCCTCTCACATCAGAGTGCCTGGTTCAATTGACAGTTCCTCTACTTCTGACCCAGCTTCCTGCTAATGTGCACCCAAGGAAAAAGAATAAATGACTCAAATGCTCAGAATCCTGCTACCCATGTAACAGAACCATGTTAAGTTCCAGGCTCCTAACTGTAGCTTGGCCTAACCCTTGTTTTGTGGGCATTAAGAGAGTGAACTAGTGGATGGATGATTTATCTCTCTCTGTCCATCTCTGTTTTTTCAAATAAAGTGAAAAATAAATAAATAAAACATTTTAAGAAATGCAGTACTTTATATTTTTTTCAGATAATATCTCCAGAGAAATGAACCAAACACCCAGGTACTCTATGTAAGTATCCTGTGAACATGGCCTTTCTAAAGGGTGCAGCCATAGCCAGTGTGGGAGCAGAGTGACAGTGGCTGACACTAAAATTCCAGTACTTTGTCAAGGTAAAGATATCTTGCTTGGTATTTCAATCACGTATATACAAGTTGAGTCTAACTCTGAAACGAGGTTTTTGTTTTTGTTTTTTTTCCATAAGAAGTGTAACTACATAGAAAACAAATCAAAATAAATAAGAAAGGAAAAGGACTTTCCAATATGTTTTTTGCAATGGTGAAAACACTTGTTATTTTATTTTTTTTTGCTAACAGATCATTAAACTGTGAATGTTCCTCAACTTATAGATGGTATCTGAAAATGGTATCTATTTAATCTATCACAGGATTATGAAGTTTGATTTTAGAGAAAAATTCTACATGGAATCAGAAATTGTTACCATTTTATTGTTTCATGTATAAGGCTTCATCTCCAGTCCTGAGCTGTCATTTTATACTTTTTAAAAAATATGAAAGCTATTATCAGAAGAACTGGTTTACCACAAGATATAAAACATTGTTTGTTGCTGTTGTTCTTTGTTTTGTCGTTTTTTACTAAGCAATAAAACTGAGATGGCTTCCATATCAGATAATTTGCCTGACAGTGGATGAGCTATGTGATAATTAGAGATTATAACTTATTATCCAGTGGCAAGAATTTATGGATAGACATCCGATACATAGCAGAGCCAAATAACTCTCTTTTCACTGAGATAATTTATTTATTTTTCTAATTAAGATGAATTTTACCTATATTACTGAATAAAAAGTGTATACAATAGGAACATTTCCATAGTCAAGGGCAGACACACAATATGCTATCCATCAAACATGCCAGACTCATCAGCCAGATGGTGAGATGAGAGAAAAAACATCTATGACAACCACAATTTCCTTTCATGCTCTGTAGTTATTGAGGTATGTACTCTATGTCTCTCTAATGATTGGAAACTTCTGAAGGTCAGAGATTCAGTAAAATACATTTTGATAACCTGTTTAGCAGCAATGATAAAATAAAAAAAATCAGATACTTTTAATTAAAGAATAAGCGAATGATAAGTATTTAAATAGTGACAAAAGTACAATGACCAATTAAGGATTGTATTTTATGAGAACCAACAATTTGTCACTCACTGTTCTAAGAGTTTCAGTTTATCAACTCATTTAGCTACCTTAAAGACCCCCTAATGTAGATGGTATTGCTATCCTTACTGTCTGTACAGGGAAACCTTTGTAAAAGTCACACTCCTAGTAAGTGTGGGAAAGGAGATTGAAATGGAGGCATTCTGGCTGCATAGACTAAGCTCCTCACCAACCAACTTTCTTCATTTACTTCTCTGATCTTCAATGGAAATTTTTATTGTGGGTTGTGTCAGATAATTATATTCTTTAACTATTTTTGCTCCCAAAAACGACTAGTTTAAAATAACAAATTTATGATCTTACAGTTCTAGAGGCCTTAACATCAAAGGTTCAGTCATGCTACATTCCCATTGAATTTTATAGGAAAGAATCTGTTTCCTTAACATCTGTAGACAGCTTTAATTCTGTGGCTTGAGGGTCAAGGTGAGCTATTGAATCATTATGAAGTTTGTTTCTGTCATCCGTTCTCCTGTTTTAATCATGATTTTCTTACTGCCCTCCTATAAAAACTCTTGTGATTGCATTATACTACATGGATAGTCCAACATGATCTCTCAATTTCAAAATTTTAAATTAATTTTATTTGCAAAGTATTTTTTTTTCAATGAGATATAATGCATGCAAAAGTTCTAGGAATCAGGGCGTGGGTATACTAAAGTCTTTTGAGGATACCATTATTCAACCTACTTCAATGATCAACTGGTGAGTAAAATTTTTAGTAACACTAAGGTCTTCCAACATCAACAAAAGCAGTCAAAAGCTATGTTTCTATGAACAGAATGTAAATGTCTAGGCCTTATAAAACTTTGATTTCTATAACATTCAAATGCTACTCTCTTCTTCCTACTCATAAATCAGATGATTTGAGCTTATTTCAAAGAGAAAATCAGTATTTTTTGACATTTAGTAACAGATTACAACAAAACCAAATGCAAATAGCTGACTGGTGATGTGTCCCACACACAAATCTGAAAGCTTTTTTGTAATTAAGATGAATTTTACCTATATTATCATGTAGTACTTTCAATTATTTGGATCTTATTTTGCTTCATTTGAGCTCTACTGTGACTGCCCAGAAAAAAAACTTTGAAAATAGCTGAATAAGAAACCTGAGGGCCTGGCACTATGACATAGTAGGTTAATCCTCTTCCTGTGGCACCAGCATCCCATGCGGGCACCGGTTCAAGTCTTGGCTGCTTCACTTCCAATCCCGCTTCCTGCTAGTATGCTGGGAAAGCAGTAGAGGATGGTCCAAGTGCTTGGGTATCAATATCCATGTGGGAGACACAGAGGAAGCTCCTGGCTCCTGGCTTCGGATTGGCTCAACTCAGGCCATTGGCAGCCATTTGGGGAGTAAACCAGCAGATAAAGATCTCTCTCTATGCCTTTCCTTCTCTCTCTCTCTCTCCAACACTGTCTCTCAAAGAAATAAATAAATCTTTAAAAAAGAAACCTGAAAATTCTGACGCTGAAGAACTTTTTCAAGAGCCTAAAGGAAGCCTTAAGGCTATCAGTTTAATATTTGGAAGTGATTGTAGCACATGTCTTTAATTTTAATTTATAGAACATATTTTTTATGCACATAGCTTCTTTCCAGTCTCATAATGCATCTGTAAGTTCACTTAGGTAATTGCTACTTTCATGAACATCTTATGGCCAATAAAATTATTTACCAACATAGATTCTTGTAGTATAGTAGTTGATGATCTTAGACTACAAATTCATCTTTAATTTCAACACAATTCTCCACCAAATGAGTGCTTTGTGTGACTTCCTAAAAAATGAATTGGTTCTAAAGGTCTCTAGACCTAACGTGTTTTTCAAACAATGAAAAATTATTGAATAACTATTCTATAAACTGTTGGTTTGATTTAAAACACAAGATGCTATGTGTTTTAAAAGGCCATCACTGGACAAAGTAGTCACTTAGTTACATTTGATATAGGGGAGAATAAATAACGCATGGGTACCTTTGTATATATGTGGGCATATTTTAAGTATACACATAATACATATTTTGTTTTACAAGTGGCTTTTTTGAGTTATAAAAATTTCATATATTTAATATATATGGATTTAAGAACAAAGTGGGGCTTTCCCTCCCTCCCACCCACATTCTAACACTTCTCCCCCTCCCCCTTGGATTCCCATTATTAATTTTTACAATGATCTATTACCAGTTTACTTAGTGATCTTATAGTTAGCCCTACTCTAAGTAGAGGCATACAGCATATAATATGAAAAGAAAAAAAGCAAAACAAAATGAAACAAAACTAAACAAAGGATTGTTCCTCAATGGAAGACACAAGGGCTATAAACAATCACCCATTATCCAAATGACTATTTCACTCAAATACATTACATTTCAGGTATTCTACTAGTTGCTTTAGATCTGGGAAAATGTGAGATTTGTCTTTTGGGGCCAGGCTTATTTCACTAGGTGTAGTGGCTTCCAGTTGTAACCATCTTGTTGCAAAAGACAAGATTTTGTTTATGTTTTACAGTTGAGTAATACTCCAAAGTGATATATAGCATAATATCTTTAACCAGTCACTAGCTGCTGGACATTTGGGCTAATTCAGTATCTTAGCTATTTTGAATTGGGCTGCAGAGAACATAGGGATACAGCTATCTCTTTCATGGGTAATTCCATGGGTAAATTCCCAGGATGTATTTATTTTAAATAATTTAGTTCAGAAGCTAAATTTATATAATTGAATGAATTTTATTGTGTGTTTCATAATTAAAATGAAATCTGAGTGCACCCCTTCCTTTCTTCCATTTTTATTCTACCTTCTGAGTTTCTTAGTTTCTCCTTTCAAACGGACTGCTATATAAACTGGTAGTTAAGTCTTCCTCAAACTTTCACCATTCTTTTTCTTTCTTTCAGTTATAATGTTACCATTGTTCTGATAATACTTAATTATGTGTCAATTACCAAGGCAGGCCTTAGAATCCTGAGGATAGAAAGATGAAGGAAACAGTCTGTGTCTTCAGATATTTATGAGGCACCAGGTGAAATCAGATATGTACACAGAGCTAATTATAATAAACAACAAAATATAAGTACAGTTTGGATAGAAATATGTGACTACCATCAAAACATTCACTATTTTGACGCCTTGCTCTCAAATACCTATGATAGGAATTTGAAATAAATTATTGTAGCAAAAGGGTTAAATTATTTTTATACTATTAGTGGATATTGACTTAAACGATTTGGCAGTGGGTGCATAATACTTCTCAGGGGGAGGAATTCTTCCAATATGCCTCAAATCACATAGTAAATTTGCATGTTTGTGAAAACAGATTCTATCTGTAAAGTTCTAGGACATGGTCCTATAGATAGCACCTGAATCAATACACTTTGAGCAATGGATTTGAAATTTCATTGTTCTTTTTTTTAAGATTTATTTATTTATTTGAAAGAGTTACACAGAACAAGAATGAGAAGCACAGAGAGAGAGCGAGAGAGGTTTTCCATCCGCTGGTTCACTCCCCAACTGGCTGCAACAGCTAGAGATGTGGCAATCCAAAGCCAGGAGCCAGGAGCTTCCTCCAGTCTCCCACGCGGGTGCAGGGGTCCAAGGATTTGGGCCATCTTCTACTGCTTTCCCAGGCCATAGCAGAGAGCTGTATTGGAAGTGGAGCAGCTGGAACTCAAACCTACACCCATATGGGATGCCAGCATTGCAGGTTGTGGCCTTACCTGCTATGCCACAGCACTGTCCACAAAATTTGATTGTTTTAAGAAGCATATGGAATACTTAAAATATTTACAGAAATATATGTTAGTTAACTTTTTTTTTTTTTTACAGAGAGTTTCAGGAAAATGCCTTTGTTAAAGATATCCTAGAAATTTTGACATACGACATTATTCTTAGTGAAATAAGCCAGTCCTCAAAAGCAAATATGTCTTCCTTGATATGTGGTAGTTAATAAACAGAGCACAAAACTGTAATGTATGTGAGTGAAAGACATTTGGAGATTTGATTATGATCTACAACTCTTGTCTATACTCTTGAGGAACAGCAGTTTTTGCTGCCTACTACTTACTTCATTCTTTCTTTGGTGGGGAGTAAAGGTTGTGATTGTGACATAAACTGCATACATTGCTGTAAAAATTAAAATGAAAATAAGGAAGGAAGAAGAATGGAGAAATTATGGGAAGGAGGTGAGGATAGGATGGGAAGTATCATTAGGCTGTAAATATCTGTATATATAAAATTCATGAAATTTGGTCAGCTTATATAAATAAAATATTAAAATGAAAGAAAAGTGGGCTAAATGTTCACATAAAATAAGTAAGCAAGTAAAATTCTCGATTGAACTATATAAATTTGTATAATATTCATATATTTCCCAATAATTTCTAAAATATTCAGCAAATTTCCCAATCTATTTAGCTATTAAAAGATTTTTTATGTCTAAATCAAAATTGAGGTTCTAGGAATACCTTGTATTACTTGGTCAAATTCTAAATTCCTTTATTGAGATAAAATGACCTAATTATGGCTTCCTAATTTTCCAACATGTGAGCTGACAGTCACATTGATCTAGCTAGTTCTGCAAAGAATGTTTAGTTAATAAAAAACAGCAACATTTTCCATCTGAAAGTTTGTAGCAGCCTAATGCAATGCTTGTATTCCTGTTGATTATTGACAGTCCTGACAATATTTTTTATTAATTGGCAAGGCTAGTTGGATTGAATTCTCTAGCAGATGGCTTACAGATGAATGACATATCACCATCTACATATTTTTTAGTGTATAATATGTCACAACCTTCACACTGTATATCAATTTTCCTAGTTTCAATCATTCGTTCTTCATGATTTAAGGTCCATTGACATATATACATACATACATACACACACAAACACACACACACACACACACTAGCCTTATTTTTTTGGGGTTAGGAAACAATATGTTTTAACATTATGTAAGAAGAAAAAAAAGTCATTTATAAAGGGGCTAAAAGATTCTCTTTAATTATTTCCAAAATGCAGGTCAGAAAAATGAGTACACTATTGCAGAAATAAGTGATGCAGAGAAATATAGTGAAAAGTCAACCTTTTCTTTTGTTATTTCCATTTTACTTTCAAATTCATGTGTATTTCAGGAGAATCATCTATCATTTATTTTGCATTAATTTTCACTTACAAAATAACCTTAAATAGGTACCTTTCTCTGAAGGGAGGAGAGGACTTCCACTTTAACTATGACCTTGTCTAAATAAGATCAGAGTCTGCAAACTCAAAATGCTTCCATAGCCTTGTCAACTCATGACAAGAGCCTAGGGTGATTACTGATGCTATAAACAAGAGTGTCAATTTGTTCAGTCAACAACAGGAGTCACTGTGCACTTACCCCTCACGTAGGATCTCTGTCCTTAATGTGTTGTTCAATGTGAATTAATGCTATAATTAGTACTCAAACAGTATTTTACACTTTATGTTCTGTGTGGGTGCAAACTTGAAATCTTTACTTAATATATAATAAATTAATCTCCTGTATATAAAGAGAATTGAAAATGAATCTTGATGTGAATGGAATGGGAGAGGGAGCGGGAGATGGGAGGGTTGCAGGTGGGATGGAAGTTATGGGGGTGGGGGAAGCCACTGTAATCCAAAAGCTCTACTTTGGAAAGTTATATTTATTAAATAAAAGTGAAAATAAATAAATAAATAACACTGGTGGATAAAAAAAAATAGCCTTAATGATAAGAATTGTATTTCTAGTATTTTGCTAAGAGGCTAATATTTTGTGTTCACTTTTTTTTTTTTTTTTTGACAAGCAGAGTTAGACAGTGAGTGAGAGAGAAACAGAGGGAAAGTTCTTCCTTCCATTGGTTCACCCCCCAAATGGCCGCCATTGCCGGCGCGCTGCACTAATCCGAAGCCAGGAGCCAGGTGCTTCCTCCTGGTCTTCCATGTGGGTGCCGGGCCAGCACTTGGGCCATCCTCCACTGCCTTCCTGGGCCACAGCAAAGAGCTGGACTGGGAGAGGAGCAACCGGGACAGAACCAGCGCCCCAACTGGGACTAGAACCCGGGGTGCCAGTGCCGCATGTGGAGGATTAGCCAAGTGAGCCGCGGCACCGGCCATGTGTTCACTTTTAAAATGAACTTAAACACACAGAATATTAAATGGTCTGTGAATTTATGATATACTAATTTTTTTAAAACATGGCATTGAGGTAAAAAACAAATAAGCATCTATCTGGAGGCTAGAATTTTCCCTCCATTTTCCAAATATATTTCAAGAGAAAATTGGCAGTAAATTTCATCCCGAACAAATTCACTGGAAAAGACAACTAATAACAAAGACATGAAAAATAGTTGTTAAGAAGGGGTAGAGCGTTTATTGAAGATGGATTGGATTCTATTGGTTCAGTGGCAGACACACTAGTGAAAGAGATGGGAGGGATAGAGAAAGGAGAGACCTCTTCATGGAAATAAAAAATATCTATGGCATAGAATAGTGAAATGTGTGCAGATTTTAAGAATATCATAAATATTCTCCAAAGACAAAATGCACTTTTGAGAAACTGTAGTAAGAACAACAACTTTGAAAGAATTGCTGAATAAATGAAATTTTTGAAGCTTCTGCACTATTACATTATAAATATGCAAGATCTGCAGGATCACTTACTCTAGGATTTTAGGAGTTTAGAGATTTCATAATGTGGATCTAAACTTGTGCCATCATCGGGAAAACCTGGGAACATGGTGAACAGAACCAAAAGACATTATCATGGAATTTTATACTAGAAGAACCAAAGCACTTATTTCTGGCAAAGATAATAATGAGGTCACCCCTCTGTATCCACATGTTCTGTCTCTGTGAATTTAACCAAATGTAAACCATAAATGTTAAAAAAAAAAAGTGTGTCTATGTATTACATAATATGCATGGTCTTTTAAAATCAGTATTCCCTAAATAATGCAGTATGAAATCATTTCACATTGTATTAGGTATTATAAGTGATTTGGTTTTGAAATGCAGAACAATGAGGGTGGAACTAAGAATGGACGTTGTAGGTAAAAGACAGCATTGGTGTTCGGAAACTATGGTTATGAAATGATGACAGGAAAGCATAGGGAAAGGAGAATGGTCTCACATGTAGATTATTTTATTTTTTTGTTTGTAAGCTGGGAACCAACACAAAATCATTCCCTTTCTAAAATAAAATCGCTCCAAATATACCCATTTCTGGTCATCCTACTTTACTCTGTTTGCTTGATGGTAAGCCAAGTCACTTTCTTTAGGACTTTGTTATTTCTTTCTCCTCCACTATTAATAAATGTTTTCACTAGAGACGTTGCTTTTCCTTTAACAGCATTCTAACATTTCTCTCATATTAAAGTTTTATTTTCCAATCTAACTATTGAGAAGCAATTCTCCATGGATCTCTCACATTTCTGTATGCCTTGCAAGCAGATCTATTGACTAACTTTGTTCTGGACTATATTTTCAAGGATGTTTGTACAGCAAAACAGCTTTGGAAGTGAGAGATATCGTCTCCCTTTGGGGCAAAGAGCAAATTTCTTTGCAGTGTAATAATGACAATGTCATCTTTCATGACAAAGGTCAGACAAACTTATGTGCCATTATAAATGGTTTCCCTAGGCTTTGGATTCTTTTTTTATAATGAAATCCACTAGCTGTGCTGGCATCTTACCTGACTGGCTTCACATAACACCATGGGACTAGGGGCTCAAGGTGTTGGTGCAGATGTTGATATTCTGCTGAGGCGGCTATTGTTGTGAGTAATACAGTTCTACGACTCTGGGGTCTGGGTCTTCTGAAACTGGGACAGACTAAATTATCAGCTTGCAAATGGAGTAAATTCTAGACTCTTTGTGGTTCTTTACACAAATACGCTCTCTCATCTGATATAGTCCTTTTTACTACCACAATTATTAAAGAATCATGTTTGCATCACTTCGATTTTTTCATGAACCATTTATTCCTTAGTACAATGAAATATGACTTCTTCCATACCATCACTGAACACTCTTTCATCAATGACACAAAAATCTCTTTCTTATTGTATCCTGAGTTCTTTAAGAAGCTTAATTTTCTTTGATCTCTCTTAGGCATTTGCTATGTTGATCATCTCTTCTTCGTCAAACTCTTCAATCAGCATTCCCCTGCCAGCTGTCATCCTTCTAGTCATTCTCAATGACTTCTCCTTCACTATCAGATCATTAGAGGGGTCATGGGGCACATGTTGTAGGACCATAAAACTCTGCTTTTGACAAATTCTATCCTGATAATTTACTACTAGATTAATGCTACAACTTCTACTAAACTGTCATGGCTAAATTATCCTTCACTAAATCTCATCTTCACATCTTTACACAATCACTTCTGCTTGAATAACCCTGGTTTGAATTTTTTACATTTCAATGTAAAAAATCACCCATATTACAACTTGAAGCAAAGCACTTATTTCTGGTAAAGATAATAATAAGGTCACCCCTTTGTATCCACATGTTCTGTCTCTGTGAATTTAACCAAATGTAAACCATAAATGTTAAAAAAGTGTGTCTTTACATAATATGCATGGACTTTTAAAATTAGTATTTCCTAAATAATGCAGTATGAAATCATTTCACATTGTATTAGGTATTATAAGCGATTTAGAAATTTTTTTTAAGTTTTTTTTTTTAAGGTTTTTTTTTTTTTTTTTTTTTTTTTTTTTTTACTTATTAGAAAGGCAGAGTGACAGGAGAGATCTTCCCTCCACTGGTACACTCCACAAATGGCCACAGCATCCAAGAATGAGCCTGGCTGAGCTAACAGCAGAAAACTCCATCTAGTCTCCTGCATGGGTGGCAGGAACTCAAGTATTTAAGCCATCATCTGTTGCTTTCCCAGGCACATTACCAAAGAGATAGATAATGAACAGAGCTGCCAGGACTTGAATTGACTCTTTGATATGGGACGAGAGAGTCACAAGTGGCAGCTTAACCAACTCATTGCCTTATAAGGCCTGCACTGTCCCTAGATATAAAGGAGTGGTTGCAAGCATAGCAGTTGCTATATATAGGTTGCAAGTATAGCAGACTAATCCGGAAAAATATCTGTAGTAAAGCTTGTTGGTATGTTTTCTAGAATAGCTCTGGACTATCCTATTCATGCTCTTAGTCCTTCTTTACTAGTACTGAATGTTATCTTATTTATAATCCCCATTTATATGTTTTACATTTTTTCACGTTCACTGCCTAGCTCCAATTGTATTTCTGTGTGAGATTTCCCTAAATGACTAGAACTCTGAATCTGTGTAGCAATTAATACCAATATCATTTAATTTAAACTCAGCATGAGCTATTGCATTACACTGTTAGTCTTTTCCTGTGACTTGGTTCCAATATATTAAAAGATTATAAATATCTTTAAGTGTGCATTTAAGTGAAGACTAGTGTTTAACTCTTAGTAAGCAAAGGTTTATTTTTCTTGTTTAATAAGAAAACTAGATATAAGGATGTGCTACAATACAGAATTCAGCTCAGGGTTATAAAGGCTGGGGTTACTGTAATTTTCTGTTTTTTACCTATGGTCTTAAAGTAAATGGCTGTTCTAACTGCAGTAGTGATACCTTATTTTTCAGTCAATTAGAGGAAGGCTCAAAATTAGAGGTATGATGCTAAAATTAGGAAAAGAAAAAGATTCAGGGCAGAAATTTTGAAATGAAGTTTTATTTATATCTTCTACCTTCCCACTTTATCAGATTAATAATCTGAAGTATAGCAGAAAATAAAAAAGTTAACCTGTCCATGTTGCTATTCATTATACAATTGTAATCTTGTTAATTAAGTAAAGAGAACAATGGACAATCAATAGGTCAGTGAGGTCAGCCATGCTAAAATACTGTTTCTATCATCAGATATTAATGTGCATTTGTTGTTATAAAATGTAACTGATTAGGCATATGTTCTATACTTTTCCCCTTTGATGATGGATATATTTCAGTGGACATGTCCAGAGTTTACAGAACTACACTGAGTTTGTGAACAGAAAAGCAAAACATAACTTCTGATTGATGGAAATAAACTGTATATTGATTCTCATTGGAATTATATGGACAATAAAATTGTCAAAACCCATCAAACTATACTTTTAATACTTGCAATTTTTTCTACCCTTATCCACATATAAGAGAAAAATTAAAATATACAATGATATATTTTGATAATTTGAATGTACAACGTGATGTTTTGATAAGCACTCATGGAAACAAAGTCATAGGGTGGCTATCAGGAGTGAGTGCAGAGAAAAGGGGAGAATTTTGTTGAAACTTTTAGTTAAAACATAAATAATTTCTAGAGATCTAATACATGAAATAGTGACTATAGATAATAATGTATTGCATAATTAAAATTTGCTAGAAGGGGGTCAGCACTGTGGCGTATCGGGTAAATCCACCATCTGCAGTGCTGACATCCCATAATGGCACTGGTTCGAGTCCCAGCTGCTTCACATCTGATCCAGCATCCTTGATGATGCGCCTGGGAAGGCACCAGAGGATGACCCAAGTGCTCAGGCCCCTGCACTCATGTGGGAGACCTGGAGTAAGCTCCTGGCTCCTAGCTCCTGGCTTCAGATTGGTGCCGCCCTGGCTGTTGTGGCCAATTGTGGAATGAACCAGGAGATGGAAGACCTCTCTCTCTCTCTCTCTCTGAGTCTCTGTGTAACTCTGACCTTCAAGTCATTAAATTAATCTGTATAAAATTTTTTTAGAAGAGTAGATCTTAATTATTCTGATCATACATGAACCCAAAAGGTAACCTTGTAGTGTTATAGATATATTAATTAGCTTGATTGTGGGGATTATCTCACAATATATGCTTATATCTGCTATTATATTATTCATATACCTTTTCCTTAACAAACTAAGTAAAATTATTAGATTCCTTCATCTATTTGACAGAGTTGGTATTATTTTTCTATGGCTGTTGTTGCAAGTTACAACAAATTTAGTGGCTTAACACAATGCAAGTGTATCCCCTCAAATTTCTGTAAGCCTGAAGACATTCAAAATGCATTCATAGGGTTGCATTTCTTCTGGAAGTCCTGGGGAAGAACTCCTTTCTTTGCCTTTCCCAGTTTCTAAGGGACATCCTTGTCTCTGAGCTCATGATCTAATTTTCCATCTTTAAAGCCAACACTCCACTCTGTGGTTCTGTCTTCATATCTCAGTTTTCTGATATAATCTTCTTGCCACTCTCTTATAAGGAACATATGAATAATCAGTGGAAGCACCCAGATGATCCAGAATAATTTCTCCGTCTTAAACTTCTTAGCATAATTAAATCTAAAAATTACCTCTCAGTCATATAAGGTAGAACATTTACATGTTCTAGTGATTAGAATTTGGACATCTTTTTGATGCGGGTGGGGAAATATGTGGCATTCTGCTGCCTACTCCAGAGACCAGATGATTAGACAAAAAAAGGAAAAAGTTCCCAGAGTAGCTGACATCAACTGTGAAATGAAAGCAGCTGTGCACAAATCAGAGCCATAACTATACTGGTACAAATGTGAAAAACAGGAACTGTCAGCAATAGTAAAACCTGAGTGTTTATGACATTCTCCGGGAGGAGCTGATGAAGGCAACATGTGATTGGGTGCAAAAATCGTATAGCAGCCAATTCTTTCAACATGCAGTGCACAGTCTTCTTCCATAGGTGACTCCTCCTATGCATCTCGGTGCATTACACTGTGTTTCGTCCTAGTTGCATGCCCTGCATCTAGTGTGTGCTCCATAAATATCTGACAGTGGTCTCAGCAAATAGAACAGTTATATCACTACCGATACCAATTAAGTGAATTCCCTACTGATCTGCAGAAGATAAGATGCTGTCTTGGGCAACTGTTTTACTCCCTGGGACCAACTGAGTTGGGAAATATGTCAAATTAGTAATATTTACTTAAACACCCTAGTATTTTGCAAACAGCAATGCCAAGTTACTGTGTGCTTGACTTTAATTAGCTATCTTAAGATAGCTTGTTCCTTAATGGAAGACAACATTTTCTCTTCCCTTTTTTGCCCTGAAGTCAGTTTTTAACTATGGATATTTATTCTAAGAGAGTACAGTCCTTTTAATTAAATTTCCATGGATTTACAAGTCCCCTCTTTAAGTTACATTCAGGAAATCACATTCTACTCACATATAGAATTGGTTTAAATAAACAAAAAGCTTTCACAGTCACTATTTCTATTATGCTACCCTGACCAATTTAGAACTTAGGGATACATTAGCCATGAAAACTAAGTTTCCTATTCCTATGAGTCTTTTACTGAGCTTACTGTTTTAGCTTTGGTTTGTGAGAATAGTCTGACAGATAGCACATCTTTAAATACATATGTTTCTTTGGGAATTTTATTTCAGAAGTCTTCATGTACGTAATCACTATTTTCTTTTTAGAATCACAAGACATCAATTCACTTTTGTACTTTTAATACAATATATCACTGCCCTAGTTTTAGCGGTAATATATCTTTAAATCGACTTTTAATTTTCTCTTTACCACTCAGAATTAGTGGCATAAACACTTAGGAATTACTATGAAATAGCTGTTTTAAAGATTATATTTTTTTCTGTGTCTCTGGTTTTGATTACCCAAGGAGAGTGACTATGATAACTGAATCTTATATAATCTGATAGCTCACTGGTTAATATATACAGGACAATATTGGACAAAAGGGATAACTTCTCTAAAAGTCAATGAATGAGTTGCTCCTTTTAAGATATTGCAAGCTTATTACAATTGAGAAACTATAATTTTCAAGAATTACATGTAAAATGATAGAAAATTAGTTTTCTCTTTTTCTCTTGTGAAATATTTAGGTCATTTTTCATTAAGAAGTAGTTTTATGGTTTGAAGGAGAATTTTCTAAGCAATCGTGAGAGCCTCTATGAATAAGGAAGAAAATGGATTTCACACTGTATACCTGCAATTTCATGAAAATTGGACAATCTTTTAAAAGAATTATAGAGCTACAAAACAGAAGACAGTTTTAAAAACTCACTTAGGCCATTGTCGCCCATCTGTTGACTTCAACTTTTATTACACAAGAATAAATCCAGTCAACTAGAAGTGCTATCTCTAAGTCAGAGGTCTTTGGGAGACATACCATAATCTATTAGGAGCATCTATTTAAGTGCCTAACAGTCTTCAGAATCTTTCAAAGAAACTAATATCCTCTGGTTGTGCCACAGTGGAATCAAAGAACAATATGTTGAAGTAACACTACAATGAATCTGTATAATTCAAATAATTAAATTATTATTATTTAACCAGTAAACTAAATAGTGTCCCACTTTTTTTAAAGAAAGATAAATCTTATTCATTTGAAGGCAGAGTTATGGGGTGGGGAGACAGAGAGAGATTGGGAGAGAGAGAGAGAGAGAGAGAAAGAGAGAGAGAGAAATATTCCATCTATTAGTTCACTCCCCAAATGACCACCATGGTTGTGGCTGAGTTGATCTGAAGCCAGGAGCCAGGAGCTTCTTCCAGGTGTCCCACATGGGTGCAAGGGCTCGTGGACTTGGGCCATCCTCCTCTGCTTTCCAAGGTGCATTAAAAGGGAGCTGCATCAGAACTGGAGCAGCTAGGACTTGAACCAGTGTCTATATGGGATGCTGGTATTACAGGCAGCAGCTTTACCCATTATGCCACAAACACTGGCCCCAGCAACACCCTACATCTAAACAGCTGCACCAAAAATCTGCCCCATTCATATGATTTTGAATTATAGAATTATCTAACTCATTTTAAAAATATTTTTTATTTTATTTATTTGACAGGTAGAGTTACAGACAGTGAGAGGGGGAGACAGAAAGGTCTTTCTTCTGTTGGTTCATCATCTAAATGGCTACTATGGCTGGAGCTACACCAATCCAAAGCCAGGAGCCAGGTGCTTCTTCCTGGTCTCCCATGTGGGCGCAGGGCCCAAGCACTTTGGCCATCCTCCATTGCCTTTCCGGGCCATAGCAGAGAGCTGGACTCATTTCTACAGACTACTTCTGCTATATCACCAATAGAATATACCCATGCACTTAACAAATACTTTTCACAAGAGAAATTAAATGATGCTGCACCCTATTCATGTTCTATACAGTTGGAAGATTAACATGCAGAATTTATTTTGACATGCATATTTTTTCAGTACTTTGCAGGGGAGCTAATCAATAGCTAGATTATTAATTGGGTTAGAAGTTATTCATTATTGCTAATTTATGGCCAGAAAATTATAGGAACAGCATAGAATTTGGCTTATCATTATTCCTAATTCCTTACCAGTCAATTTATATTTGCTATGTTGACATTAATCATCTCAGTTAATCCCAATGACTTATCAAAATAAATGTTTGTTTTCTACTCATGTGTTAAATACTAAAGTTGTCCAGAGTTTTCTTACATCTGGCCAAGACACTTACAATTCATTTACTTATGATATCTCCATTTTTTTCTTATTTTTATTTTATTTTAAGGGGGTGCGTGAAAGAGAAGATCTTTTATCTGCTGGTTCACTTCCCAAATGCCTGTATCAGTCAGGAATGGGCCAGGTCGAATCCTGGAGCCTAAACTTCAATCTAAGTCTCAAAAATGAATGACAGGGACTCAAAAGCTTGTGATATCTCTTCTCTTCTCATTATGCACATCAGCAGGATGTCCAATCAAACATGGAACAGCTGGAACTTAAATCAAGCACTATAGTATGGAAGAAGGGCACCTCATGCAATGCCTTAACCACTGTGCAAAACTCTATTCCACTGATAGGAGTCTGAAATATTTGTGCTAGAAGTGTCATAAGTCACCCCTGTTTACAATATATTGGCCAAAATTAGACATAGCAACCTAGTATAAAATTTTGACAGGATAAATACCCACAGGTATGCATGAAATACATTGTGAGTATTTCTACATGTCATACAATCTGAAAATAACCTGTGGAATATTAAGCCTATTAACAATTTTAGTAATGCACAAACATCATTCTTCCTTCTATCTCTTTATATCTTCCATAAATACACCATGATTCTTTTGAATTTGTTTCATATTTTACTTTTATCTGCCATATATTTTCTTATCCAAAATTATCTAACTTCCTCTCATGATCTACTTAAATCTGAAATGCACTAAAGTTCCAAGTCAATTTCTGTATATTTATGAGCATTTCCAGAGCATTTGGAACTAATTAGTGCCTCTTTGACAAATTTCTATAGCACTTAAGCCACAAAATAGAAAACTAAATTATCCTACCATTACGTCTACATACTATGTTTAAGGACATTCTAGTAGTCCTAAGGAGTGCAAAAATGGCTGCATGAAATATTACATAGTTGAACAATTTTATAAAATGCCTTAATCTGTAATGATATCAATAATAGTTTCATTAGGTAGTGAGAAAACAGACTCAAAGTGGTATGTACTTGACTTCAGTTGATTAATAAAGCACTTTCAAAATTTAATGATCATGTATGTGGGAAGCAGAAAGGAAATAAGAATTTTCCTTCAAAATTCTAATTCAAGAAAAGTATGGGCAGGAGTAAAACATTACAATTAGTTTTGTTAGTTGTTCAGCTGATTTTAGGAAGAAAATAGATTACTTAAATAAGCAGGTTGTCTACACTCCCTATCTTAAATATAAATGCTCATAATACACAGAATCTAGAAAAAAAGAGATATTCATTATTTTAAAGAAAGGAGTAATTATTGGAAAGGAAAGGAAGAGTGTAACTAAAAAGTAAACTTCCCCAGAACCGCAGGCAATCAAAGCCAAAATTGACAAATGGATTAAATCAAGCTGAGAAAGCTTCTGCATTGCAAAGAAACACTAAGCAAAGTGAAGATGCAACCGACAGAATGGGAGAAAATATCTGCAAACTATGAAAATGATAAAGAATTAATACCTAGAGTCTACAGAGAGCTCACGAAAGTCAGCATCAACAAAACAAAGGACTTGAACAGGCATTTTTCCAAAGAGGAAATTTAAATGACCAAAAAAACTAATGAACAAATGCCCTGAATACTAGCCGTTAGGGAAATTCAAATCAAAACCAAAATGAGGTTTCACTTCACCCCCATTAGAATGGCTCTCATACAGAAATTAACAAACAAAAAAAGCTGGAGGGAAGTGTGGGGAAAAGGTATCCGAAGGCACTGATGGTGGGAATGTAAACTGATGCCGCCATTGTGGAAGACAATATGGAGATTCCTCAGAAAGTTGAAAATAGATCTACCATATGACCCACCCATCCCATTCTGGAAATTTACCCAAATGAAATCAAGACAGCATATGAGAGTTATCTGTACCCCTGTGTTTATAGCAGCTCAATTCACAATAGCTAAGATATGGAATCAACCAGATGCCCATCAGTATCAACTGATGACTGGATAAAGAAATTATGGTACTTATACACTATGGAATAATTCTCAGTGGTAAAAAAATATTAAATCCTGTCTATTGCAACAAAATGGATGCAACTGAAAACCACTATTCATAGTGAAATTAGCCCATCCCAAAATATAAATACCACATGATTTCCCTGATCTGTGGTAACTCATAGAGTACTTAAAAGTTAATGTGTAAGAGTGAAAATGACACTTTGAGATTCGATGATTGTTTAGAGCCTTTGTCTCCACTGTTGAGGAACACTATCTTTTTTTCTTAATATTGTTGGTTGAACTCTTTAGTTAGTGTAGGTGTAATCTTATGGGTAAAAAATAATCTAAATAGATCCTTGTAAAAATTAGGAGTGGGACTAGGAAAGGAGGAAGGAGAAGAATGGAAGCATGGTGGGAGGGAGAGTAGAGTGGGAAGTATCACTATGTTCCTGAATCTGCATATATGAAATACATTGAATTTGTATATCCTAAATAATATTGAGAAAATTAATAAATAAATGTAAAAAGAAATAAATTTTTCCATAAGATAGAAAAAGTATAAAGTTGTTGGGTTATGGAGATTTATATACTTCTCTGTACATCACCAACAAATTAAATCATGTTCCTTCTGTGAGGAATCAGTAAAGGACTGTGAAAAAAATACATGAAGAATACCTCCAAAACATTTACTATAAGGAAGAAGAATTTCCCTCTTCTCCAGAAAAAAAAAAAACATGACAGTGAGGAGTTAACATTTCTCTTGCAATAGATGGCATCATGAGAGGATGGATTTGGAGTTGCTCTTTGAAGAAAAATTGGGGATGTGTGCATTGCATGGTTATTGGTTTAGGACATGGAACATAAAATACTAGCTTAAGTATCAAGACTTCCCTGTAATATCATCTCCAGGAGGGTAGGCCTTTGTCTTATTTCTTCCATATATCCCTACCACAAATATTATAAGATGCTCTTTAAGGAACTCAATAAATAGATTTTGGGTGAAAAGACGTAGCAGCCTAGTTGTGAAGTTCTTAAAATTTGCATCTTGAGAAACGGAAAGTTATTTTATAGAGAAACAATGCAGATTTCAGAGTCAAGCAAGAACAAAATGCCTTTTTGGGAAGATTAATCAGACAGTTCTTTATGCGATGGATTTCATTATCAAGAGTCTTGAGGGAGGAAATTCAATTAGCAGATAATTGCAATAGCCTAAGGATGAGCTGATGGTGGCTTTGATTAAACTAGAGGAAGGTGGGTTTGGAAGAGACTAAAGGACAGTTATGTAAAAACCCCACAGAGGAAAATGGTCATGCTTTGATAAATGACAAAGAATAGTGTGTGGGAGGAATGAGAAAAAGCTAGATCAACTGACTCATCATTAATTGAACACCTGTCCTGATGGAGCACTCTGGAGGAGTATAATTGAATGTGTGATGTGATTACTGTTCTTTTAGTGAAGATACAGTGTTTCTCGGTAAAGTTCCATGGAAAGCAAATGATGATGTCAGGTACGAATGTTGGAAGTAACTTTACATCTTTAAGGTATATTATTAGCTAGACATGTGGAAACAAATTCACACTAGTACAGTTTGGGAAAGCAATTTGAGTTATTGGATAGATTTCATTTAGCATGAGACAGACTCAGATTTCCATATTGTTTTGTCTTAGGATATTTTGGCAATGTATATCTACAAGTTTCACATGTAATCTTAATCTTTGAAACTTATTTCAATCATTGTAGCATTATTTATTAAATATAAATATGTAATAATAGCCCTTAAATATGCTCCTTTTAATATCATAATAATTATGTTTATAAATCTTGAATAATAAAAACTAAATATATATGATTATGTATATAAAAAGATTAAATTACAAAAATTTAAGTAACAGGAATCCAGTAGAAACCAGCATTTTGATACAGCAGGTTAAACCAACACCTGTGCTGCTGGCATTTATTAGTGCTGATTCATGCCCTGACTGCTCTGCTTCTGATCCAGTTCCTGCCAATGGCCTGGGAAAGCAACAAATGATTACCCAAGTCGTTGGGCCCCTTTAACCATATGCGGGATCCAAGAAGCTCCTAGATCCAGGATTTGACCTGGCTCAGCACTGACCATTGCCAAAATTTAGAGGATGAGCCATAGAATAGAAGATTCTCTCTCTCTCTCTCTCTCTCTCTTTCTCTCTCTCTTTCTCTCTCATCTCCCTCCCCTTTCTGTAACTCTGCCTTTTAAATAGACAAACAAATCTTTAAAAAGAGCATTCCAGTAAAGGATATAAAATAAACTCAAGCTAGGTGGATTTAGAGATGGGATATACTGATAGCAACAAGAGATTGATTTAAAAAAGAAAAAAGCACTACATGATCAAGTTTGTTTACATATTCAAAAACATGAAGGAATGCACAGAAATACAATAAAGTTATTAAAATAATAAATATATTTTCATTACATAATTAAATATGTAATCATTTATAAATTATTTCTGGGTACCGCAGGGATGTTCCTAGAAAACTGAGAGGATGTATCCTCCTACAAGATGTATTTCACTGTTGTTTAGCATTGTCATGTGACTATAAACGTCTACTAGTCCCAACTGTTTGTCTTGGCTCTATTCTTCTCAAGGACATGTTCTCCTGTACATGATGATATACAACGACCAAGTTTCTTCATTGTACTTCTAAATTTCAGAACACCTGGGAAACACCAAAATCATATTTGACTTTCCTCACTTCTCGCATATACGGATAATAAGTCACATGGCAAGTTTCAAATGAAGTGTCTTAGGTATCTATCAGATCACATTCCACTCTGACTTATCATTTAACTTGCCTGGTGCATTTCTTTCATTTGGATAAATGCAGTCAGTTTCTATTCAGTTACTCAATCGCAACCTCTGCTAAACTCAAGGCTAGAACTTTCATTCCAGTGCACAGCTCTGGTTTTGTGCTATTTTCTGTTCAAGAAACATTCTTATTCCCCACAAAATTATGCTCACTATCAAAGCCTTTAAAACATGAAAATATATTCCCTGTCAGCCTATTTGCTCTTCTCTGACTGCTTTCTCCTGTGATTCCTAAACTGTGATTAACTTGGCCAATTTAATGTCACTTGTCTGAATATTCCCTGGAGCTTCAGCTTTTGTACTGTGCTGGACAGAGGATATGAAACCAAGGACAACAATGTCTCTACATAAAAAAATAACTTATGCTCTTGTAGTATGAAAAGAAAAACATTAATAAAATGGCTTTTTCCTCATAGAATTATCATGCATGTGATTACATAATTTTGTAAAAATGAGAGTCATGTAGATATATTTGAAATGGGATAAGTATTACTTTTTTGCACCAGGAAGTTGATAGAAACAGAGTATTTGATATTGAAATTCCAGAATGAATAAAAGTTCAGTTAGTGAATTTGGAAAATCAGAGAGAGGATATATTTTATAGGTAGGGGAAGCTAAGTGAGCAAAGGCTCTAATATTTCAAAATACTGTAATATGTCCTTTAACATACTATCTACATTGGTGTGCAAGAGGTTCCAAGAAAGAACACTAGAGACTGGGGAATTCCATGGCCAACTTAATCCAAGGAATCAGTAACTGATACATATTTCTGAGACAGAAATTAAGTTATTATAAGAATTATCAGAGATCTTTAATTTACTTTTCTTTAAATATTATACAAAATTTAACTAATAATTTACCTCCTTTTATAAACAAGATTCTTAATTTTGCTTTGAATTAATATCACATAAAAACTACTTAGGGTAATTGGATTGAATAAATACAAAACTAGAACATTTTTTGCAGCCAAAAACACTCAATAGCAGTACTATTAGAATGTGTTCTTAAGGACACATAATTTTCTACGTATTATTAGAGGAAATTTTTAGATGAATATTGAC
This sequence comes from Lepus europaeus, assembly GCF_033115175.1. Lineage (NCBI taxonomy): Eukaryota > Metazoa > Chordata > Mammalia > Lagomorpha > Leporidae > Lepus > Lepus europaeus. Next base: position 57,991,917 of record NC_084828.1, read on the forward strand.
AACATGAATTGCAAGTTGTCACTTCCTCTTCCAGTATGGAAATGAATGGGTTGGGGTAAAACAGTTGGAGTTGGGAAGGTCTGGTCACAGAATATACTTTAGCTCTGCCTATAAAATTTTATATAATGTACAACAAATGCCAGAATATTTAAAAATAAAGAGTATTTTGCGAATATATTGCTTCAATTGCCCAGCTGGATATCAGTGATTAAAGAAAAGTGAAAATTAGGCAAAGGTACATCATCTGATATTTCCATTGTGTGAAGATCCACTGGATTTATTTTTCCTTTTTTATTACCCAGTGATCATTGAATACATTTTAGTTATCCCCAATTCTATAGACCTTCCTCAGGCAGATAGCTCTCATAAAAATTTTGCTTGCTTAAGCATGTTGATTTGATCTGTGTCCTACAGCAACCTGTTGAACATTTCCAACTGTCTCTTAGTTGGGAAATATGGATAATCACAATTTCTACCCCGTGGAGTTTGATGCAGATTAAAAGATATAATACATGGAAAGTAGAGCTTCTGAAAAATAATTATTCCACAAATATAAATTGCAGTGCTTATCATAAAGATTATGATGTCAAAGTTACTAAAGTCCTCTCAAGTATATAAGATTTGAAAATGTATTTCTTTATTTAAAGTAAAAGTCATTTATTAAAGGATGCTATTTTTCAGAGAACTCCTAGGTTCATTGCAAATTTGAGAGGAAAGTAGAGCGATGGCTGCTATACTCCTTCTCCCAAACAGGCATGGTGTCTCTCATTGCTAATATACTGTAGCGGAATTGAGTATTTGCTGCACTGACACATCATAATCCCAAATTATGTAGTTCACAATTAGTCTCCACTCTTGGCTTCATTCTGTGTGTGTGCACAGATATCCAATAACATTTATCTACCATTATATTACCCAAATGAGTATTTTCATTGCCATAAATTTCTTTTTACCTATTTACCATCCCACCATCTCCGACATCAATTTGTGGAAATTTCTATATTATTTTTGAAGATTTATTTTTATTTATTTGAAAGGGAGAGTGAGAGTGAGGGTGAGTGTGTGTGTGTGTGTGTGTGAGAGAGAGAGAGAGAGAGAGAGAGATGTCTTTCATCTACTGGTTCACTCATCAAATGGCCACAATGTCAAGGCTGGGCCAGGCCAAACAAGGAGGCCGAGACTTCTTCCAGGTCTTCCACACGGGTGCAGAGGCCATCTTCTGCTGCTTTCTCAGGCACATTAGCAGGGAGCTGGATCAGAAGTTGATCATCTGGTATTGTAGGTGATGGCTTAACCATCTGTACCAACATGCCAGTCCTCTATATTACTGTTTGTCTTGAGATAAATATAGTTCTCACAGGAAAGACTTGATTTGCTTAAAGTACTGACAGAAATTTAATCTGAACAATTACACATTTCAATCATTTGTGAGAATGAACTTTCTAATATAATTCTCTAAATCACAAATATTACTGATTTACCAATATTATTTTGTATCATTTAAATTGCTTGTACAATAATTCTTACATTATGGATATGATTTCTGTGTTTTTAAACATATATTATGCAGAAAATAAGATGAAGATAAAAACACAAAGAGAAAGATTAATATAAAAATGACTATGATGAAGCGATGACCAAGGATTCAATCTGAGTCTTGCATGCTGGACTTCACCTGCTCAGGCTACACATTAATCATAATCTGGGATGGGGAGTGGAGCTAGGACTCAAATTCAGACACTCAGATATGAGAAGTGGTCATTCCAAATGGCAGCTGAACCTCTGACCCAAATGCCCATCTGTATCCCACTGTTACACATTTATTTTGAAATGCCAAATCATAAGTCACCTATAGTGTGTGGTGAGAAAAAAAAGCTATAGACGTACTGATCGGGACAGTTATGCTACTGATTCAAAGCAGGTGAATACATTCTTTCTGACAATGAAAGAAAATCTTCATGAGGTATACACAGGTTATAAACCATAAGAGGCATGTAAGTCATATTTTTAAACAGTGGGAACTGGTAAATACAAAAATCATGGACCTGAACACAGCGCCTGTTTTCTGTGTGTTGACATATTGGGCAAAAAGCTACAGCTTTCTTTTAGGTGTCATGACCATTCCAGGCTTTGTTTGTAATCCATGTTGTTTTCTCTTCACCAAATGATCCAGTGATGATGTACCTATAACATAGATGGCCCCGGAAAAATCCTATGGCCCTGAGAAAGTGAATGACTCTTTCTCTTTGGCTTAAAAGTACAGAAGTTGGGGCCAGCGCTGTGGCATATTAGGCTAAGCCTCCACCTGTGGCACTGGCACCCTATATGGGTTCTGGTTCATGTCCTAGCTGCTCTTCTTCTGACCCAGCTTTCTGCTTGTGGAACTTGGCCCAAGTGCTTGGCTACTTGCACCCAAGTGGGAGTCCAGAAAAAGCTCCTGGTGCATTGGTCCAACTCCAGCTGTTGTGGCCGATTGGGAAGTGAACCAGTGGATGGAAGAACTTTCTCTCTGTCTCTCCCCCTCTCTGTAACTCCACCTCTCAAATAAATAATTTTTTTAAAAAAAGTACAGATGTTAAAAAGCTTAGATCCAAGGACCTCTGCACTCCATTTAATCAGAAGACGAGGTAGGAAAGAATTAGGATAATTTTAAGAAACAATAAGAAGAGAAGATTCTTATTCATATTTCAGTCATCCCTGTGGCTACAGTTATTCTATCACTCCTAGAAATGTGGTTAAGGGAACCCATAACTGTCTTCTCTACGTTTAATTTAGTTTCAATTGCCACATAAAAAGTCCTGAGTAATAGAATGATGATAAAATGAATAGCAATTTTATGATATATGGTTAGGTTTCTGGTGATTTTTCCTTTCAATTTATAAATGAGCCATTATGTCTTTATTTAGTATAATTTTTAACATATTTTAGAAAAAATATACTGCTTGAAAAGAAGGGCTTTTCCTCTATTTTCTAGAATGTTAAATTTTTAAGCTTCTTTAGTTTATTTTTATTAGATCAGGGTTTTTTTCATTGCAACCACTAAATACATTGCTTAGCCAACAATGAATTATTTACTAGAAAGACATTTAAACAAAATGCACTGAATAGTTTTATGATATGGTACCTATAAAATATTTTCTGAATGTAGAATTATACATATTCAAATAAACAGCAAACATAATATTTCTTATATGAGGAGTATTTTAGCTCTGAAATAGTACATATGAGTCTCCAGTTGCTGTGATAACTTGTGTTTATTGAACAAAAGCAAGGTGTATGAAGCTAAAAATACACAAAAAAACCGCATTTTTCCAAAAATTACACTTTTTGTTTAATCCAAACATTGGATTTTTTGCAATTGGCAACTTAGATCTTTATTATAAGTAAAAGAAAGAAAAATTTTAAAATTTATATTTTACAGTAGATTTTAAAATAAAAGTCTGTTACATCAGGTGATGTCTTTTAGGACCTTGGCAGACATCCGTACATACCTACTTACCTGATTAATCTTTTTCTTCATTACTAAGTTTTGTTTTATTTACTGCAGAGATTTACATAATTATTCTCAAGTATATTGTGTTTATAGAGAACGGCCATCCCAAAATAACAGTGAAGATATATTTTGGCTCTACTTATATTGCCCAAGTTACTTGTTTAATTCTTTTTAGTACTACCAATGTACTCTCATCAGCAAGAAATGTTACAAATTATCCTTCACTTTTGTATTTCCCTGACGGCTTCAGAATTATAATATTAAATATAGAATACTAAAATTTGTTTAAAATAAAAATTAGAAGCAAATTTTGAGGTCAAGTCTAAAGAAGCAATGGCTTTTGTTTAAAAAGAGAAACTTTGTAAGTACATACTTTCATTGCTAAAATATTTCTAATCTCAGTAAAAATCTATTGAATTATGCACAACTCTCTTAGTTTCACAACTATATGCAGGATATCTTGAGCAATTAGGATTTTGATATTCCTTTAGTTCCTATCTGACATCTGTTTTTTTTTTTTAGTCCCTTGGAAACCAATCCCCTCGGGAGACTCAATAGCATGATCCTTTATTGTAAATCAATCCTAGGTAAAGGCTGTTGAAAGGCATATTTCCAGGAATCTGTTCAATTGCCTGCAAAGGAAATTATACAGCCTGGATATATGAGTCTTCTACATGAAATTCCAGGCTTCTAACCAAGGCTATGAAAAAGTAGTAAAATAGTTCTCATCCAAAAATATTCTTATTTTCAAATTTCATCTGTCTTCTCCCTTTGAGAGAAGACATTGGCAAACCTGTGCTGAGGGTTCCCAAGTCGATAATAATAGGGCACTTTTCAATAGTTTTTGGAAGCGGGATAGGCATTTGGTACAACGGCTTAAGCTGCTGCTCAGCAACCCCACATCCCATATCAGGATATATTGAATTGAGTCTCGCCTCAATTCAAGCAGGTGATGACTCATGTACTTACATTATTGCCAGCCAAGTGTGAGACTCAGATGGCATTCCTGACTACTGGACTACTGATCCAACAGATGGAAGATTTTTATCTATCTATCTATCTATCTATCTACTACCTACCTACCTATCTAATCTGCCTTAATTTCTATCACTATCATCTCTATATCTATCTCCCTTATCTATTTGTTTTCTGCCTTTTGCAACATGCAGATAAATAAATTTGAAATATTCAGTGTGATTTAAAAATAAATATCATGAGTTTTCCCTGATTAGTGGTAACTCATATAAAGAGTACAAAAATGTAATGTACATAAATAAAATTAACATTTTGGTATTTGATTATTGTATATAGCCCTCCTATATACTTCTGGGGAATAGTGGTTTTTCTACTTATTACTTATTGAATTAGTGGAGGACTAAGCTTGTTTATAGGTTGAACATATGTCATTGCAAAAATTAAAAGAAAAATAAGAAAGAAAGGAGAAAGCAGGGTGGGAGCCAGGAAGAGAGGGAAGTATCATATGTTCTTAAAATTGCATTTATGAAATACATGAAATTTGTCTTTATATAAATAAATATAAAATAGACTTGAAAATAATAAATGAGCAAATGGGTAGGTCTTTGTCATAGCAGTTAAGTCACCACTTGGGATGCCTGCATCTCATCAAAGTGCCTGGTTCCACTCCCAGCTTCTCCATTCCTAATCCAGCTTCCTGTTTATGCATACCTTCAGAAGCAGCAAAAGATGGCTTAAGTAGTTGGGCTGCTGCCACCTTTGAGGCTCCTTGTTTTTGCTTGGTCTAATCCTGGTTATTAATGGCATTTGGACTGTGATGGAAGGGCTCTATTTATCTATTTTTTCTATCTATCCATCTGTCTATCATCTCTCTCTCTTTCACCTATATTTCTCTGCCTTTACATTTTTAAAGATGAAAATAAATTAATACAATTTTTTTTAAACTTTTATTTAATGAATATAAATTTCCAAAGTATAGCCCATGGGTTACAATGGCTTCCCCCCTCCCATAACTTCCCTCCCGCCCGCAACCCTCCCCCTTCCCGCTCCCTTTCCCCTTCCATTCATGTAAAGATTCATTTTCAATTCTCTTTGTATACAGAAGATCAGTTTAGTATATATTAGGTAAAGATTTCAACATTTTGCCCATATAGCAACACAAAGTGAAAAAACTACCATTGGATTACTAATTATAGCATTAAATAGCAATGTACAGCACATTAAAGACAGAGATCCTACATAATTTTTTTTTCAAATTAATTAATTTTCTATGCCATTTCCATTTTAACACCAGGTTGTTTTTTTTTTTTTCATTTCCAATTCTCTTTATATACAGAAGATCAATTCAGTATATAATTAGTAAAGACCTCATCAGTTTGTGCCCACACAGAAACGCAAAGTATAAAAATACTGTTTCAGTACTAGTTATAGCATCACTTGGCTTTAGACGACACATTAGGGACAGATCCCACATGGGGTGCAAGTACACAGTGACTCCTGTTGCTGATTTAACAATTTGACACTCCTGTTCATGGCGTCAGTAATCTCCCTAGGCTCTAGTCATGAGTTGCCAGGGCTATGGAAGCCTTTAGAGTTCGCTGACTTCGATCTTATTCCGATAGGGTCATAGTCAAAGTGGAAGTTCTCTCCTCCCTTCGGAGAAGGGTACCTCCTTCTTTGATGGCCCCGTTCTTTCCACTGGGATCTCACTCACAGAGATCATTCATTTAGGTCTTTTTTTTTTTTTTCCATGATATCTTGGCTTTCCATGCCTGCTATACTCTCATGGGCTCTTCAGCCAGATCTGAATGCCTTGAGGGCTGATTCTGAGGCCAGAGTGTTGTTTAGGACATCTGCCATCCTATGAGTCTGCTGTGTATCCCACTTCCCATGTTGGATCTTTCTCTCCCTTTTTGATTCTATCAGTTAGTATTAGCAGATACTTGTCTTGTTTGTGTGATCTCTTTGACTCTTAGACCTATCAGAGCTATCAATTGTGAGCTGAAATTGATCACTTGGACTAGTGCGATGGCATTGGTACATGCCATCTTGATGGGATTGTGTTGGAATCCCCTGGCACATTTCTATCTCCACCATTTGCGGCCAGTCCGATTGAGCATGTTCCAAATTGTTCATCTCCTCCCTCTCTTTTTCCACTCTTAGATTTAACAGGGATCACTTTTCATACAATTTTTAAAATAAATAATATTGAACGTCTTCTTACATCTTGAAAGTGAAAAGTCAACAATGAAATTATAGAAGCAAGATTTATGCTATCTACTGCTTTAAGGGGAAAAAGATGAAAAAAATGTGGAAAATGGAACATGATTTATAAAATGAGTTACAGTAACATTTCAGCATGCTAATTGTACTTTTTGCCCATACTTGTTTTTATAAATCTATCTCTCCACCTTCTAGGAACATGGAGGGGGCTGGTGGATGTTTATTATTTATAACTGCTTTCTGCCTAGATTCCAACATGATCACAAATAAAACTTCTGACAGCTCAAATCTACCTCCATGTATACATACAGTCAAATGGACCCATGTGGACTGGCAACCACGTTTAGTTCCCTTGTGAGAACAATACTCAATAATATCATATATTCTGTCCTCTAAGAGTTGTATCTGTGGCAGATAATATGACCCATGTAACTATTATTGTTAATTTTTGTGTTTATATAACACTGATAGAGCCTTAAACTGGTCAAATAAAATCAAATAATTTTCTCATTTTTTGAAACTCGATGAAGGGCGGGATGGGAGAGGGAGTGGGAGAGGGGAGGGCTATGGGAGGGAGGGAGGTTGCGGGGGGGGGAGCCACAACAATACAAAAGTTGCACTTTGTAAATCCACATTTATTAAATAAAAATAATAACTATATAACAACAAACAAACAAACAAACAAAATTTCCTCATTTTTACAAAGTAGTAAATACTATAGTATTTTACTAGGATTACTGAGTAGTGTCCTGATTGGTTTTGCTAATTTGAATCATACTATGGTCCATACTACTACCACCGTTAGAGATGCCCCCTGCCTTTACCTGGCCAGCTCTCCTCCCAGGCCAGCCAAGTAATGAAAGTCAACAGAGTGCCTTCCCCTAGGAGGTTCACACCTCCCTTAGGATATACCCCCTGTGAAGAGATAGATAGGTCTGGGCCTCTGAATTTATAAGGCCTAAAGCCCAACAGATTATTATCAAGCCCCTTCTATCAGGTTCTATTTGCCTCTCAATCAGAAAAATTACTTGTAGCTTAGACAGCACCTTTCTTAGCTCCTCTAATAATGACTCTGTCCTTTGTTCTAGACCCTGTCTAGTCCACTTGGGCCTCATTCCTTTGTAATCATAACCTCTACTCTACCACCAATGGCTCTACTCCCAACCTGTGTGTACTGATGGTCCTCTTCCCCACTTAATGCTGTATAATTGTTCAGACCTGGTTAATGCCACTCTTAGGATCATTGGTTACTATCCTCACCCTGTCTTTTATGACCTTGTCTAAATATGATCAGAGTCGGGGAACTTGGAAGGCTTCCATAGCCTTGGCAACTCATGACGACAGCCTAGGGTGGTTACTGGCGCCATAAACTAGAGTGTCAATTTGTTGGGTCAACAACAGGAGCCACTGTGCGCTTGCTCCTGATGTGGGATCTCTGTCCTTAATGTACTGTACATTTTGATTTAATGCTATAACTAGTACTCAAACAGTATGTTTCACTTTGTGTTTCTATGTGGGTGCAAACTGTTGAAGTATTTATACTAAATTGATCTTCTGTATATAAATAGAATTGAAAATGAATCTTGATGTGAATGGAAAGGGAGAGGGAGCGGGAGAGGGGAGGGTTGCGGGTGGGAGGGAAATTATGGGAAGGGGAAGCCATTGTAATCCATAAGCTGTATACTGGAAATTTATATTCATTAAATAAAAGTTAAAAAAAAATAAATCCAAAAGGTTAAAAAAAATGTACACATGTAATTCTACTTATTACTTCTTTAAAACCCTGTGACAAATTTCCATAAGATGTAGGAAAAGCCTTTTCTGATTTTTACTTGCATATCTTTCTGTATTGGTTATTCTATTAATTTTGGACTTACCAAATTACATTATTTCCATCCTTCATAACTTGTTTAAACGGATCCTTCTTGCTGCTAAAACATTCTCCTTCTTTTATTCATACATTAGACTCCAAATATTTCTTTACAATCTGTTTCATTACACCCTTAAGAAGCATTCTGAAACATCTCCATCTGATATAAACACTCTCTCTATTTAACCATTTAGTGCCCCTCCCCATGCTAATAAAATTCTTTCTTTCATAGTAGATCATCCTTAGAACTTTAAGACTTTGATATCAAGAAGAATATTTTTTATTCCTTTCTCACTAGTTTTTAGAACATTGTTTTGTCTACAAGAGGATCATAATGAATGGTTATTATTTGAACTAAGTGAATGAAAAAAATTAAGCCGGGATGGATAGCTCTGAAAGAGCAATGTTTGGAGCAAATAATAAAGGGACCAAGTTTAGAAGGCCAATCAACAAAGTTGAAAATGTCAATGCAAATATTGAACATCATGGAAATATAGTTCAGAGAAGTCAAAAACCATTTTGACATAAAAAATAATAAAGTGGAATTGTTCCCAGTTCTAAGGTGTTATAACCTTCTTGATACCTTCCTGATACCCATGGATGTGATATCACTGTCAGAGACACAGTCAAAAATAATCAGGTGGACTTTCCTTTTGCAAATAGCTGAATAGATGTGTTACTCTATTTCTGTCTTGTGGAACAATATCTATAAAATAATAATATTATTCTGCAGGCTCCCTGAGTTGGGAATTTCTGCTGGTTCTGATTGGGATGATGCATGAGAGGTAGGGCTCATGCATTATGTCATGAATGAGAAGAATGCACCTGGGCACCCTGAACTGCAAGTTCCACCCCCATGTCTTAAGCCAACCACAAATCAAAATTGTGTCTGTACTGAACATGGTCAGATATTTTTCAAAATGTTAATTCAAAAATAATACTAACAGCTAGTTATAATATATTTGGTATTGTAAGTAATCTTGAAGTTATTTAAAATATATGGGAAGATATGAGTAGATCATGTGTAAACATTATGTCGAGTTATATAAGAGACTTGCATGTCTGAGGATTTTGATATCCATAGGGACATCCTGGAACGAATCCCCTGAAGATATCAAGGAATAACTATTCTTCACACAACTTTCACTGATTCTTTCAATTTGAGGTGTCTCTGGTATATACATCCAGATACTATTTAAGCATTTTGCTACCTACACTCTAAATTTTCACTGCTAACACATTGCTTCCCACTTATCCTTGGGCTACTTTCCAAAGAATCTGTAATGTCTCCTTGGCTCCGATATTGAAGTGTTTGGAAGTTCAGGAAATTCTGCCCTTCCGCCAAGTTTTTCCATGTGTAGACATTTTGCTCTTTCCAGCAAATGGTTTCATGTTCATGCAGATTGTGACTGCTAAGCTAGTGAGCCAATAGTCCATGTGACAGAATTTTTTAAAATAATTCAAATCTGACTGTACCACTAAGGTATTAAACACATATAACTGTTAACACCGTTTAATTATTTTAGCATATTCTGTTACTTAATATTCCCTTGGGTTTCACTTGCTACATATCAGTGTACAATGAATTTTATAGTCAAATTAAAAACCCTCAAAATAGAATTTTAATGGAAATGCTAAAATATTCTCAAGTATAGCTGCATAAAAGTCGTGGTTTTTTTAAAATCCATTTCCATCATGGTTTAAAACATATGGCAGATCTTTTTTGGAAGGCTTCTGATGGTATGTAGAATTTGTAGTTACAAATATTCAGCCATTTAAATAAGCTCACTCAACTTCACCTTTCTGAATTAGCAGAACTTAACTATTCATTGTCAACTGATTCATGAATATAGATCTAAGCTTTGTTTGGAACATATGGCCTAAAGATAATAAATTTAAATGCCTGATGTAAAGTAAATTAGAATAGGGATGGAAATGCTGATAGCTTCTTCTACAAGACTCTTATAACATCTGTCCAGAAACCTTAATTTTTTTTCAGATGTTTTTCACACATGCTGCTTCAACTCTCTGTATATGTACTGTGAATTTCCTTCCAGAGAATCATTAGAAAAGTTAGTTGTTACTTAAGAATAAAAAGGCATATGTGTGACAAAATAAAATTCAATAAGCTTACCAGTTTTAGAGGAATCTTATATGTTACCAAAAGATGAAAATGAAATGAGAAGAAAAAAAAATTAGTTGTGGATTGGGATTTGGACATGCAAATATTCTCTATTATGTAATTTTATATAAAAATACTATTGTTATCAGATACATTTCTTCCCTTCTAAGCATTCCTAACATAATAGGAAGTGAAATTCAGAAACTGATTTTCCCAGTATCTCCTGCCAGAAGAATTAGATCCCACCAATGAAAAAAATAATTTGAAAATGCTTGGGAGGTAAAACAAATGCAGACATAATCATCCATTTGTCAATAGCTATTGGCAAGCATATGACCCTGGCAGATATCATCCAAGAGATTTTGCCAGGAATTCCCAAGTCGTCTTATGGGAATCACCTACTTCAGTGCTGTATATGGGCAGCAGAGAGTAGCCAGGGCAATATTCCTCAGTCTTTACAGAGAAGTCTACCAGGACTTTCCTGATCTTCATGCTCCTCGCACTCCCACCATGTATCCAAACTTCTAGTTTCCAATGATAAGTCCCCCTTTTTCAAATATCTTTAATAGTCACTGCCTGCTTAAGTCTTAATTGATAGATTTGTCTATTTTACAAACTTGAGATTTGTTTGAAGAGACTGGGCTATGTAAATCGTTTTCCCACAATTCAAAGGTTTGCATCAACAGTTATTATTGATATGCTATTTCAGCAGAGAAAAATAGATAAAATTTAATTGACATTAAGAATATAGTCAGATGGCCGGTGCCGTGGCTCAACAGGCTAATCCTCTGCTTTGCAGCGCCGGCACACCGGGTTCTAGTCCTGGTCAGGGTGCCGGATTCTGTCCCGGTTGCCCCTCTTCCAGGCCAGCTCTCTGCTGTGGCCAGGGAGTGCAGTGGAGGATGGCCCAAGTGCTTGGGCCCTGCACCCCATGGGAGACCAAGAGAAGCACCTGGCTCCTGCCATCGGATCAGCGCGATGTGCCGGTCGCAGTGCGCCGGCTGCACCGGCCACTGGAGGGTGAACCACCGGCAAAGGAAGACCTTTCTCTCTGTCTCTCTCTCTCACTGTCCACTCTGCCTGTCAAAAAAAAAAGAATATAGTCAGAGATTTCCACTAGTAAGGATAGATCCTTAGCCATCAGCATTTAAAATCAGAACATTGTGTTATAGAAATTCCAAGTTCAGGGGCCAGTGTTGTGGCTGGCATAGCAGGTTAAGGCTCAACACCCACATGAGGGACACAGAAAAAGCTCCAGGCTTCTAGCATCAACCTGGTCCACCTCTGTTCATTGCTGCCATTTGAGGAGTAAACCAGTGGATGAAATATCAAGTTTCTCTCTGTCTCTCTGTCTCTCTCTTTCTCTCTCCTTCTGTGTGTCTCCTCCTGTGTCTGAAACTCTGACCTTCAAATAAATAAGAAAAAAAATCTACAATTTCAGAGTTCCTGATTTATATCCTATACTATGTAAATGTTAACTTTGAAGTTGTGTAAGGCAACCTATTAGATATACCTAATGGCCCCATTACACTACAGTTTCTGCTGATGAAAAATTCACACGCTTCAAAATGTTAGTTTTCAATGGCTTATAATTACACAAATGAAGTATTTATTCTTTTTATAAGTTTTTTTTTTATTTATTTGAAAGGCAGCATTACAGAGAGAGGGATAGAGAGACATACAGAGAAGGAGAGATCTTCCACCCACTGGTTCACTCGCCAAATGACTACAAAGGCTGGGGCTGGGGCTGGGGCTGGTCCAGGCCAAAGAGAGGAGCCTGGAGATTCCTCCAGGTCTCTCACACAGGTGCAGAGGCCCAAGCAAATGAGTTATCATCTACTGATTTCCCAGGTGCATCATCAGGGAGCTGAATCAGAGTGTAGCAGTCAGATCTCCGTAGAGAGAGCCCATGTGGGATGCTGGTGCCACAGGCAGATGCTTAACCTGCAACATGCAATGCTGGCAAGTGAGTATTTATTCAATAATTTTTTAACCATACTGATATGGTTGATTATGTTTCTTTAATATGTGTGGGAGAGTATCGATTCCAGTCTAGAAGATATGATATTTGTCAAAAAATACTTGGATCAAAAATATGAAAGTTTGGGTTAAAAATCAAATCACATTTTAAGAAACAAATGTAGTCCTCAGTGTTGAAATTCAATAGGTCAACTTCTGGGAAGCTCTCATTAAAGAGAGCAGGAAACTCAGGCAGATAGTAGGGTTAACTGAGTTGATATAGTTTCTAAATAAATTTTATTTGAAGTACATGGAATAAAATTCTGTTTAATTTATTCTGATGAATTTCCTATGAAAAAGAAAGATTTAGTGTAAATTTGACTTCACATAGGTTAAGATGTAAGATGTGATATTAAGTAAGTTGTATGGAATAAAATTTCATATTGTTGCTCAATTATAGTAATTTGAAATAACATTTTGAGTATGAGAGGGGTATAATAGTTATTTGATGTCATTTTGGTATTCAATGGTTCTTATAAATAAAAGCATAATTTTTACTACTTTAAACAAACTTTAAAGTATAGCCTTAAATATAAAGAAGAGAAGGGAACAATAGAGTCTAGATACAGGACAAACAGGTTTTTGGTGATGATTTCAGACTCTGGCAGCTGCTTTTTTTTAAAGATTTATTTATATACTTGAAAGGCAGTTACAGAGAGAGAGAGAAGGAAAGACAGAGACAGAGATCATTTAACTCCTTCATCACTCCTGAAATGGTTGCGACGACTGGGGCTACGTAGGCCAAATCAAAGAAACAGGAATTTCTTATGGGTCTGCCACATGGGTGCAAGGGCTGTCCTCTACTGCTTTTCCAGGTACATTATCACGGAGTTAAATGGGAAGAGAAGCAGCCTGGATTCCAACTAGTGCACATATAGGATGCCTATGCTCAGGCTATGGCTTAATCCACTGCACTACTGTGTCCCCCCACCGAATAAACTAACAGTATTGTATTAATATGCATGGCTCTATTTACCAATATCAATTTTTGAGAAATTCATTCATATTAGTGCTTCTGTGTAAAAAGTTGTTTTAATCAAACATATTATTTTTAAACATTAATAAATATAAATCTCCAAAGTACAACTTTTGGATTATAGCGGCTTTTCCCCCCATAACCTCCTTCATACCCACAACCATCCCATCTCCTGATACCTCCCCCATCCCATTCATAAAAAGATTCATTTTCAATTATTTTTATATACAGAAGATCAATTTAGTATATATTAAGTAAAAATTTCAACAGTTTGCACCCACACAGAAACACAAAGTGTAAAGTATTGTTTGAGTACTAGTTATTTCATTAATTCACGTAGTACAACACATTAAGGACAGAGATCCTACATGGGGAGTAAGTGCACAATGACTCTTGTTGTTGACATAACAACTGACACTCTTGTTTATGGTGTCAGTAATCTCCCTAGGCTCCAGTCATGAGTTGCCAAAGGTATGGAGCCTTTTGGGTTCGTCAACTCCGATCTTATTTAGACAAGGTCATAGTCAAAGTGGAAGTTCTCTCCCCACTTCAGAGAAAGGTACCTCCTTCTTTGATGGCCCGTTCTTTCCACTGTGATCTCACAGAGATCTTTCATTTAGGTCTTTTTTTTTTTTTTTTTTTTTTTTTTTTGTAGAGTGTCTCAATTACCATGCCTGAAATACTTTCATGTGCTTTTTAACCAGATCTGAATGCCTTAAGGGCTGATTTTGAGGCCAAAGTGCTGTTTAGGACATCTGCCATTCTATGAGTCTACTGTGTATCCCACTTCCCATGTTGGATCTTTCTCTCCCTTTTTAATTCTATCAGTTAGTATTAGCAGACAGGAGCATTCTTTATGTGATCCCGGTGACACATAATCCTATCATTATGATCAATTATGAACTGAAATTGATCACTTGGATTAGTGAGATGGCATTGGTACATGCCACCTTGATGGGATTGAATTGGAGTTCCCTGGCACGTTTCTAACTCTACCCTTTGGAGCAAGTCCGATTGAGCATGTGCCAAACTGTACATCTGCTCCCTCTCTTATCCCCACTCTTATATTTAACGGGGATGAATTTTCAGTTAAATTTAAACACCTAGGAATAATTGTGTGTTAAGTACAGAGTTCAACCAATAGTATTAAGTAGAACAAAAAAAATACTAAAAGGGATACAGTATTAAGTTGTTCCTCAATAGTCAGGACTCGGGCTGCTCAAGTCATTGTTTCTCATAGTGTCCATTTTACTTCAACAGGTTTCCTTTTAAGTGCTCAGTTAGTTGTCGCCAATCAGGGAGAACATATGATACTTGTCCCTTTGGGAATGGCTTATTTCACTCAGCATGATGTTTTCCAGATTCCTCCATTTTTTTTTAACTTTTATTTAGTAAATATAAATTTCCAAAGTACAGCTTATGGATTACAATGGCTTTCCCCCCGGATAACTTCCCTCCCACCCACAAACCTCCCAACTCCCGCTCCCTCTCCCATTCCATTCATGTCAAGATTCATTTTAAATTATCTTTATATACAGAAGATCAATTTAGTATATATTAAGTAATAATTTCAACAGTTTGCACCCACACAGAACATAAAGTGTAAAATACTGTTTCAGTACTAGTTATAGCATTACTTCACATTGGACAACACATTAAGGACAGAGATCCACATGAGACGTAAGTACACAGTGACTCCTGTTGTTGACTTAACAACTTGACACTCTTGTTTATGGCATCAGTAATCTCCCTAGGGTCTTGTCATTAGTTTCCAAGGCTATGGAAGCCTTTTGAGTTCGCCGACTTCGATCTTATTTAGACAAGGTCATCGTCAAGGTGGAAGTTCTCTCCTCCCTTCAGAGAAAGGTACCTTCTTTGATAGGCCGTTCTTTCTACTTGGATCTCACAGAGATCTTTCATTTAGTTGTGTGTTTTTTTTTTGTTTTTTTTTTTTTTTTTGCCAGAATGCCTTGGCTTTCCATGCCTAAAATACTCTCATTGGCTCTTCAGTCAGATACGAATGCCTTAAAGGCTGATTCTCCATTTTGTTGCAAAGACCAGATTTCATTTTATTGCTGTATGGTATGTTATAGAGAACATATCTCATAATTTATTTATCCAGTCTTCTCTTGATGGGCATTTAAGTTGACTCCATGACTTAGCTATTGTGAATTGAGCTGCAATAAACATTGAGATGCAGACAGCTCTTTTATTTGCTAATTTCATTTCCTTGTGTAAATTCCAAGGAGTGTGATAGCTGGGTTGTATGGTAGGGTTATATTCAGGTTTCTGAGGAATCTACAGACTGACTTCAATAGTGGCTTAACCAGTTTGCATTCCCATCAACAGTGGGTTAGTGTCCCTTTTTCCCACACTCTCCCCAACATCTGTTGTTGGTACTTCATTGTAGTTTTTATTTGCATTTCCCTGATGGCAAGTGATCCTGAGCATTTTTTCCTGTGTCTGTTGGCCATTTGGATTTCCTCTTTGGAAAAATGTCGTTTGAGGTCCTTGGCCCATATCTTAAGTGGGTTGTTTCTTTTGTTGTTGTGCAGTTTATTGATCTCTTTGTAGATCCTGGTTATTAACCCTTTATCAGTTGCATAGTTTGCAAATATTTTTTCCCATTCTGTTGATTGCCTCTTCACTTCCTGACTGTTTTTTGCAGTACAGAAACTTCTCAATTTGATGCAATCCCAAATGTTAAATTTGGCTTTGACTGCCTGTGCTTCCAGAGTCTTTTCCAAGAATTCTTTTCCGGTGCCTGTATCTTGCAGAGTTTCTTCAAAGCTCTCTAATAATTTGATGGTGTCGGGTTTTAGATTTAGGTCTTTAATCCATGTTGAGTGGATTTTTGTGTAATGTGTAAGGTAGGGGTCTTGCTTCATGCACATGGAAATCCAGTTTTCCCAGCACCATTTATTGGGTAGACTGTCCTTGCTCCAGGAATTGGTTTTAGATCCTTGATCAAATATAAGTTGGCTGTAGATGTTTGGGTTGATTTCTGGTGTTTCTATTCTGTTCCATTGGTCTATCCATCTGTTTCTGTACCAATACCATGCTGTTTTGATTACAATTCCCCTGTATTATGTCCTTAAATCTGGTATTGTGATGCCTCTGGCTTTGTTTTTGTTGTACAAGATTTCTTTAGTTTTCTCTGTGTCTATTGAGATAATCATATGTTTTTTTTTTTTTCTGCAGTTTGTTAATGTGGTGTATCACATTGATTGATTTGTGAACATTGAACTATGGCTGCATACCAGGGATAAATCCCACTTGTTCTGGGTGGATGATCTTTCTGATGTGTTGTTGCATTCTATTGGCCAGAATTTTATTGAGGATTTTTGCATCTAAGTTCATCAAGGATATTGGTCTGTAATTTTCTTTCAACGCTGCATCTTTTTCTGGCTTAGGGATTAAGGTGTTGCTGGCTTCATAGAAAGAATTTGGGAGGATTTCCTCTTTTTCAATTGTTCTGAATAGTTTGAGAAGAATTGGAGTTAGTTCTTCTTTAAATGTCTGGTAGAATTCAGCAGTGATTCCATCTAGTCCTGGACTTTTCTTTGTTGGAAAGGACTTTATTACTGATCCAATTTCTGACTTGGATAGGAGCTTTTTAGGTTTTCCATGTCTTCATGGTTCAACTCATGTAGGTTTCATGTGCCCAGGAATCCATGCCTTTCTGATAGACTTCCCTGTTTGCTGGCATACAACTCTTTATATTAATTTGTGTTGGTTCTTTTTATTTCTGAGGTGTCTGTTTGTTGGGCTAATGGGGTGTCAGTTTTGTTTTTTTTTTTAAAAAAAATCTCTTAGTTTGGCTGATTTTTGTAATTTTTTTAATTTAATCCTGTTGATTTCTTCTCTGACTTTAATTATTTCTCTTCTCCTACTAGTTTTGGGTGTGGTTTGCTGCAGTTTTCCTAGATCCTTGAGATGCTTGAAAGCTCATTTATTTGATGCCTTTCCAATTTCTTGATGTAGGCACCTATTGCTATAAACTTTCCTCTTAACACTGCTTTTGCTGTATCCCATAAGTTTTGATATGTTATGTTGTTATCCTCATTTACTTCCAGAAAGTTTGTGATTTCTCTTTTGATTTCTTCTATGACCCATTGTTCATTCAGGAGCATGTTGTTCAGTCTCCATGTGTTTGCATACTCTCTAGGGATTCCTGAGTTGCTAATTCCCAACTTCATTCCACTGTGGCCTGAGAAGCTGCATGTTATGATTCTAATTCTTTTGAATTTGCTGAGACTTGCTTTATGGCCTAGTATGTGGTCAATCCTGGCGTAGGTTCCTTGTACTGCTGAGAAGAATGTGTATTCTTTAAGTATAGGATGAAAAGTTCTGTAGATATTTGTTAGATCCACTTGAGCTATAGTGTCGATTAAATCTGCTGTTTCCTTGTTGATCTTCTGTCCGGTTTATCTGTCTATTTCTGAGAGTGGAATATTGAAATCCCCCAATACTATTGTATTGGCGGCTAAGTCTCCCTTTAAGTCCCTTAACATGTCTTTTAAATAAACTGGTGTCTTGTAATTAGACGCACATATATTTATAATAGTTACATTTTTCTGTTGAATTGATCCCTTAGTCATTATATAGTGCCCCTCTTTGTCTCTCTTAACAGTTTTTGTGTTGAAGTTTATTTTTTCTGATATTAAGATGGCTACACCAACTCTTTTTTGGTTTCTGTTGGCATGGAATATCTTTTTCCAACCTTTCACGTTCAATCTGCATGTATCTTTGTTGGAAAGATATGTTTCTTGTAAGCAGCAAATAGATGGGTTTTGGTCCTTAATCATTCAGCCAGTCTGTGTCTTTTTACTAGAGATTTGAGTCATTAACATTCAATGTGACTATTGATAAGTAGTGACTTTGTCCTGCCATTGACCCAAAGATATTTATAATATATGTTTTCAAATTCCTGTGATATTTTACTTGGACGTTTTCTTCCTTTACCTTCTTTCATATTGATGGCCATGTTTCTGTTTTTTGTGTAACACATCTTTAAGCATCTTTTGCAGGGCTGGAAAAGTGGTGACAAATTCTTTCATTTTCTGTTTGCTATGAAGGGTCTTATTTCACCTTCATTCACAAATGAGAGCTTTGAAGGATATAATATTCTGGGCTGGCAGTTTTTTTTTTCTCTTAATACTTGGCCTATATATCACCATTCCCTCCTAGCCTGTAGGGTTTTTCATGAGAAGTCTGCTGTGAGTCTAATTGGAGATCCTCTGAGAGTAATCTGACATTTCTCTCTTGCACCTTTAGGATCTTTTCTTTGTGTTTCACTGTGGTGAGTTTGATTACAATGTGTCATGGTGAGGATCTCTTCTGGTAATGTTTATTGGGGGTTCTATGTGTTTCCTGTGCTTGGATGGCTCTGTCCTTCTCCAAACCTGGGAAGTTCTCTGTTAGTATCTCACTAAAGAGGCCTTATAATTCTTTCTCTCTCTCCATGCCTTCAGAAACTCCTAAAACCCAAATGTTGGTTTTTTTAATAGTATTCTGTAGATTCCCAACAATATTTTTTTAGATTTCTAATTTCCTCTACTTTGGTTTGACTGTATACTTTCCTGTGCTCTGTCTTGTAAGTCTGATATTCTCTCTTCTATCTCACTGATTCTATTTTTTAAGGCTCTCAAATGTGTTTTTCATTTGTTCTATTGAATTTTTCATTTCATTTTGATTCCTCCTTAAGATTTCATTTTCATGAGAAAGATTTTCTGTCCTGTCCAGTATGAATTTCTGTAGTTCAAGAATTTGCTTTTGAAAACTTCTAAATGTTCTTATCATAAATTTTTTGAAATCCATATCTTGCAATTCTTCTATCTCATCATCTCATAATCTTGTACTGGAGTATCATGTTCATTTGGGAACATCATGATGTCTTTCTTGTTATTGTTTACTCAATTTCTGCATTTGTTGTTTGGCATTGTGGAGCTATTCTTTGGCTTCCTCTTTTTTTGTTCCTCGCTGTGGTGGTTTTTATCATTATACTATGACTCTAGATTAAGTGGACTATCTGTTTTTGGTGAATCTCTTGAGGCTTGTGGTGGCTGTGGCCAGAAAGGTCTGTTTGGTTCTTCAGGGTTAAGGGTGTGCCAAAGGTGACACAACCAGGTTTGGCAATGGTATATCTTCTCTCCTCTCTCTTTTTTTTTATTATTGAGAAGAGAAGTAATTCCACTCAGCTGAGCTCTTCTCCTTGATGTCAATCCGTGCCTGAGTGCTAGCCCCAGTGGATATAATATTTGTCTACTCTGTCCCAAAGACCACACCAAGGATCTGTGCAGTCCTCAGTGTAAGCTCAGATTCCCCTGCAATGTCTCTCATCGTGTAGCCAAAGCTGCCCAAACTTGTGGCATCTCCCACTGAGACTACTCACATCTCAGCCACACCATAAGTTCTCCCACACACCCTCAGTTTTTTTTCTTTTATCTGTCCCAGTTCATAAGCTACACACCTCCTGTTACTTCTCCCCACCAGAGTCAGGTTTTTCTGCTTGGCTGAGGGTGGGCACAGCCCTGAGCTGGTGCAGCTCTTATGTATATCTGAAATGGTGCCTGCTGTTTTGTTTTACCTGCCTTTGTAAGGTGAGTGGAGAGAGAGAATCGTGTCCATACTAGTCCCTTTTTTTTCTCTCCTCTAGTTCGGCTGGTGAAATTTCCCCCATGGGGCTTCAAGCCTTGTTCCCTCTAGGCTCTTCCTGCCACTTTTCCACCAGTGTCTCGGGCTACTGTAGTTTCACATCACCTCCCTTTCCAGGGTGATGCATAGACTCGGTGGCTGGGGTCCCAGCTATGGGTACCTGTGCCCTCCATGTAGGTCCACCATGTCCCACTAGTTCCAGAAGAGTTTTCTCTGCAGTTTTTCCTTAACTTTTCCCTGAGACTACAGTATCTGCACTTTTATTAAACTATCTATTCCCAGACTATCGGTGCACTCCCTCCCTATTCCACCATCTTGGAGATGATCCAATCATATTATTGAATGTTTTGTTAAATAGATGGCATACTAAAGGTGCATATTGTTTTGTATGTATTTAAACAAAATGTGTACATATTTCTGTTTAGTAATTTACTTATCAATGTATAATGAGCACCTGCTCTGTCAGACACAGCTATAAAAGTTTTATGTGTGTATATATATATATATATATACATATATATATTTGAAAACAAATCAGAAACTTTCTGTACCATAGTTTTGGTTATTTATTATTAGAGACAAATGTAAAGCAATCATGTAAAAATGTGTAGACATACCTATTAATATATAGTGAATATAATTAAAAATAGTAATGAATTTTGATTATCAACCCTTTATCTGTAGTATAGTTTGCAAATATTTTTTTCCCATTCTGTCGGTTGCCTCTTCACTTTCCTGACTGTTTCTTTTGAAGTACAGAAACTTCTCAATTTGATGCAATCCCAAATGTTAACTTTGGTTTTGACTGCCTGTGCTCCTGGGGTCTTTTCCAAGAAGTCTTTGCCTGTACCTATATCTTGCAGGGTTTCTCCAATGCTCTCTAATAATTTGATGGTTTCGGGTCGTAGATTTAAGTCTTTAATCCATGTTGAGTGAATTTTTGTGTAAGGTGAAAGGTATGGGTCTTGCTTCAAGCTTCTGCACGTGGAAATCCAATTTTCCCAGCACCATTTATTGAATAGGCTGTCCTTATCCAAGGATTAGTTTTGGATCTTTCATCAAATATAAGTTGGCTATAGATGTTTGGATTGATTTCTGGTGTTTCTATCCGGTTCCATTGGTCTATCCATCTGTTTCTGTACCGGTACCATGCTGTTTTGATAACAACTGCCCTGTAGTATGTCCTGAAATCTGGGATTGTGATGCCTCTGGCTTTGTTTTTGTTGTACAAGATTGCTTTGGCTATTCGAGGTCTTCTGTGTCTCCATATGAATTTCAGCATCATTTTTTCCATCTGAGAAGAAGGTATTTGGTATCTTGATTGGTATTGCATTGAATGTATAAATTGCTTTTGGGAGAATAGACATTTTGATGATATTGATTCTTGCAATCCATGAGCATGGAAGATTTCTCCATTTTTTGGTATTCTCTTCTATTTCTTTCTTTAAGGTTTTGTAGTTTTCATCGTAGAGATCTTTAACGTCCTTGGTTAAGTTTATTCCAAGGTATTTGATTGTTTTTGTAGCTATTGTGAATGGGATTGATCTTAGAAGTTCTTCCTCAGCCGTGGCATTGCCTGTGTATACAAAGGCTATTGATTTTTGTGCATTGATTTTATATCCTGCTACTTTGACAAACTCTTCTACGAGTTCCAATAGTCTGTTAGTAGAGTTCTTTGGGTCCCCTAAATACAGAATCATATCATCTGCAAAGAGGGATAGTTTGAGTTCTTCCTTCCCAATTTGTAATCCCTTTAATTTCTTTTTCTTGCCTAATAGCTCTGGCTAAAACTTCCAGAACTATATTGAATAGCAGTGGTGAGAGTGGGCATCCCTGTCTGGTACCAGATCTCAGTGGAAATGCTTCCAACATAGAAAACCTAAACGGACCCATAACTGACACAGAAATTGAAACAGTAATAAAGGCCCTCCCAACAAAGAAAAGCCCAGGACCAGATGGATTCACTGCTGAGTTCTACCAGACATTTAGAGAAGAACTAAATCCAATTCTTCTCAAACTATTCAAAACAATCGAAAAAGAGGGAATCCTCCCAAATTCTTTCTAGGAAGCCAGCATCACCTTAATCCCTAAGCCGGAAAAAGATGCAGCATTGAAAGAGAATTACAGACCAATATCCCTGATGAACATAGATGCAAAAATACTCAATAAAATTATGGCCAATAGAATGCAACAACACATCAGAAAGATCGTCCACCCAGAACAAGTGGGGTTTATCCCTTGTATGCAGGGATGGTTCAACATTCGCAAAACAATCAACGTAATACACTACATTAACAGACTGCAGAAGAAAAACCATATGATTCTCTCAAGAGACGCAGAGAAAGCATTTGATAAAATACAACACCCTTTCATGATGTAAACTCTAAGCAAACTGGGTATGGAAGGAACATTCCTCAATACAATCAAAGCAATTTATGAAAAACCCACGGCCAACATCCTATTGAATGGGGAAAAATAGTAATGAATTTTGAAACAAAGTATTGGAACCTATGGAATATTTCAAAGCCCCCCTGATCTAGCTCAGGTTGTATGTGGAGAGGGAGCCTCTGAGTTAATAATTCTCTGTGAATTTCTTTAAAGAAGTGACATTTACAAAAAAACCTAACAGAGGGTTGCATAGCTGAGCCAATTGGTGGTTAGAAGGAACAAATTAAGGGATCAGACAACAAGTCACTGACTTCTGTCTGAAGAACATTCATGGTTGGGTTAGTTAAAACTTACAGGTGAGTGTGAAAAGCAAGAAATTCATTGAAAACAATGAAGGAAAAATCCCTTAATAATTTGAGAGGAAGCTGCTGTTTCTGTGTAACTTCTGACTCCATAATGATCTTTCTGAGTCTTCCTTCTATATACAGTGTCATCTGCTCCAAACCAATCTTGAATCCTTTCTCCTTTCTGAAGTTTTTTCCTAACAACATAAAACAGTCTGAATTGTTCTTCACATTTCAGCATCACTTAATAGCTTCTTAAAAATACTTACTGAGGCCGGCACCACGGCTCAATAGGCTAATCCTCCGCCTAGCGGCGCCGGCACACCGGGTTCTAGTCCCGGTCGGGGCACCGGATTCTGTCCCGGTTGCCCCTCTTCCAGGCCAGCTCTCTGCTGTGGCCAGGGAGTGCAGTGGAGGATGGCCCAAGTACTTGGGTCCTGCACCCCATGGGAGACCAGGAGAAGCACCTGGCTCCTGCCATTGGATCAGCGTGGTGCGCCAGCCGCAGCGCGCCAGTCGCGGCGGCCATTGGAGGGTGAACCAGTGGCAAAGGAAGACCTTTCTCTCTGTCTCTCTCTCTCACTGTCCACTCTGCCTGTCAAAAATACAAAAAAAAAATACTTACTGAATAGAAATCTACAATCTTGACTCTGTGTTGTTTAATATTGCCACTCTTTTATATTGTATCTTACTCCCAAATAAAGTTGCTATTCAATCATATTAATAAACCACATGAAAATCAAAATGAAGAAAAGTTATTAGATGAGAAAGCGGCATCTCAGGTAAATTAAGTTTAATAAAATAAAATATGGATAAAAACTTGCCTCGGAAATGAAAATGTCAAATTTGGCCATCATTTTACATATGAAGTACAGTGTAAATGACAAAGAAAGTTTCATGAACATATTATTAGCAATATACTAATGTAATAAATTAAATATTGCTCAAAATCAACTGAGCACCTAAAAGGAAACCTATTGAAGTGAAATGGACACTATGAGAAACAATGACTTGATCAGCCCTTGTCCTGACTGTCAAAAAACAACTTACTATATCCCTTATAGTATTTTTTGTTCTACTAAATACTATTGGTTGAACTCTTTAATTAACACACAATTATTCTTAGGTGTTTAAATTTAACTGAAAAGTCATCCCCGTTAAAAATAAGAGTGGGAATAAGAGAGGAAGGAGATGTACAGTTTGGCACATGCTCAATCAGACTTATCCCAAATGGTAGAGTTAGAAACATGCCAGGTTTTTCCAATTCAACCCCATCTAGGTGGCATGAACCAATGCCATTTCACTAGTCAAAGTGATCAGTTTCAGTTCATACTTGATCATAATAATAGGATTAAGGATTATAAAGAGAATTGAAAATGAATCTTGATGTGTATGCAAGGGGAGAGGGAGTGGGAGAGGGGAGGGTTGTGGGTGGGAGGGAAGTTATGGGAGGAGGAAGGCATTGTAATCCATAAGCTGTACATTGGAAATTTATATTCATTAAATAAAGGTTAAAAAAATAGGATTAAGAGTCAAAGGGATCACATAAACAAGACTAGTGTCTGCTAATACTAACTGATAGAATTAAAAAGGGAGAGAACGATCCAACATGGGAAGTGGGAGACATAGCAGACCCATAGAATGGCAGATGTCTTAAAGAGCACTCTGGCCTCAGAATTAGCCCTTAAGGCATTAGAAGCTGGCTGAAAAGCCCATGAGAGTATTTTAGGCATGGAAAGCCAAGACACACAACAAAATGACCTAAATGAAAGATCTCTGTGAGTGAGATCCCAGCGGAAAGAACAGGCCATCAAAGAAGGAGGTATCTTTCTCTGAAGTGGGGAGAGAACTTCCACTTTGACTATGCCCTTGTCTAAATAAGATTGGATTTGGAGAACTCAGGAGGCTTTCATTGCCTTGGCAGCTCATGACAAGAGCCTTGGGTGATTACTGACATCATAAACAAGAGTGTCAATTGTTAAATCAACAGCAAGGGTCTCTGTGCACTTACTCCCCATGTAGGATCTCTGTTTTCAATGTGTTGTACTATGTGAATTAATGGTATAACTAGTACTCAAACAGTACGTTATGTTTGTGGGTGCAAACTGTTGAAATCTTTACTTACTATATACTAAATTGATCTTCTGTATATAAAGATAATTGAAAATGAATCTTGATGTGAATGGGATGGGAGAGGTAGCAGGAGATGGGATTGTTGTGGGTGGGAGGGAGGTTATGGGGGGGAAAAGCAGCTATTATCCAAAAATTGTACTTTGGAAATTTATATTTATTAAATAAAAGTTAAAAAAAATAAATCATTTTATATCCTACATAGTGTCAGTTCAATTTAATCACATGTAAACGTAGGTGATTTAATAAAAATATGTTTATCAGAGATGAAATAGTGTGAATGTAATTTTATCATGCAATGAACATATATCAAAAGTATAAATGTAGTTCCAATTAAATTTTAGATGTTATTTAAGCTTATAATTTTTGGAATAAAGTTTACATGATACAATAACAACAATAGGAGGACTTTAAATATTACCAAATTTCTCAGTGTGTACCAATAAGACATAATTGAGAAAAATGACATGAGAAATTTAATTATAATGTACATTTTATTACTTGGAAAGTTGAGAACTTTATTTGCTATAAGCACTTTCATGGTTTAGAAACTAAAAATTGGAGTGAAAATCTTGAGCAAATTATTTTCCAGCTGCAAGGTTTTATGGGAAATAAAGAAATTTGCTCAGTAGGAAAAGAGAGGTATGAAGATGAACAGAAAAGTATTTTAATAAAGCCAAAAATAGAATATATAAAATAGATTTAAAAATACATAAGTGTAGCTAGGTAAGAAAACATTTGGTATAAGTTATTAAATTACATGAAATTATATAAAGATAATTATGTATTTTATTTACCCAAAATTGTCTTAAGAAAGTTTGATATAAATTATACTCAAATATATAATAAAAATACAAAAAAGATAAAATAATATCTTGGGTCAAGGTAATAATACCCTACAAATTTGTAATTTTGATGAAAATGTCATTTGCACGAAGAAGTAATTAATTTTTTTGAATTATAGAAACAATTCAATTAAAACACAAATGAATTCAATGAACTTTATGAGATAGATGGGATAAACTATGAAAAAATATTGTAAAATATAAGGGTAAATTTGAAGCAATAAATTCAATGTTCAACAAAGAAAAAAAACTAGATAATCTTAATGATACATAAATACATGTACATTGAAAAGCAGAATAAGCAATGGACTAACTATTTAAAATAAAATAAAGTGATCTAAAAAGTAGTTAAAACTATAAGGTAATTCATTTTCTTTGTTATGTCAAAATATTCTTCTGTCAAAAGAGGAATGTGAATATGGGTGTGTCAAATCATCTCATCAAAACTGCAGCCTGAGAGTTTGCTTTATTATTTAGTGGTAAACTAGGTTTTCTCACCTGCATTTGTATCACTTTTCTTTGTACTTGAGATCTAACATCTTCATCAAGATACATCTAATAGGAATTTTTTAAGAAATTTTGTCTCTTGTGGTTGATCCTGTTATACATAATTTTGATTTTCCTTCATTTTAAATGAATTATACTTCCAATTCTTCAAATATATTATTTTATGTGCTTATTAATTCATTTTTTTCGGTCACATCTGTTACTGGTCTGATAGAATAATTTCATTTATCCTCCATGTATATTATCCTATTTTTCATTAATTCATCTATTTTTACAGTATGTTCAATTTCTGCTATTTCTAACATTTATTGGGGGTTTTGCTCCTAGAAGTGCTGATATATTTGTCTTTTAAATGAATTCCAAAACAGTTTCCATTTCCAATTTATCTATTATATAGATCATTTAGCATTTCCTTGACAAGACAATTTATAAGGGTTATGTTTTCCTAGAATGTCTAATTCAAAATTGTGTCTTCTATTGTTTTTATGTTAAAATATTTGACAAGTCTCATATATTTCACTTTTTCTTGCTCACATTAAAATTTTTAGCTTTCACAAAAAGTAGAATTTTTTCTATTACACAATTTGAGTCTTCTTTGTACCATAAGATAACGCTTGAATGCCAATGATTTCCCAAGACCTGCAATCACTTGCAGCAGGTGTGAAAGGACTGAGTATGCAGGTTAAAACAGATGGGAAACTATCTCTCTTACACTTTATTTCTGTCTGTGTTAAAATCTCTATATTATGAGACATCTCCACTAAATTGAATATATGTCCCATCTGCAAGGAAGTGGTTATCTCTCAGATTGATGTTTGTTTATTGCTTTAGGGTGTGTCAACTCTTTAATGGGATTTTCAGTTTGGAAGTGCATCACGATACTTTGGATTTTTACTTAGTTTTTCACATTGAAATAAGGTATAAAGAATGAGAAATATAGAAAGACAAAATGGCTATATGACACAAGTTTGAGTAATGATAATTTATGAAAATTATAAAGTAATAAAAAACAGTTAATGTTAATCGCAGAAATCCAATATTGTAAAGCATTGATAACAAGGGCATGAGTTTACAATATGATTTATTCATAATGAAAACAGTTTTATGTATTCATGGTTTATGCATTCATAATCAAACAATTTAAAAATATCAATTAGGAAGTTGAGTATAATATTGTGACATTTAATAGGATTGATACTCCAGAAGAAAACTTATGAGAAAAGTTTGTGGACTTTGGTCTTTGCAATAATTTCTTGGGTATCACTGCAAAACTCAGGCTATAAAAATAAATAAGGAAATAGCTAAACCAAATGAAAACAGGTCTTTATAGTAAAGCATCAACAACAAAAAAAGGGGAAACAATTATTGGGAATGAATATTTGCAAATTATACATCTGACAAAAAGTTAATTTCCAAAATTTACAAAAACCTAATACAATTCAATAACAAGAAACAATATAACCTTAATTAGGTTATATTATATTTTAAACAAACATGGGAAGAATACCTGAATAAATATGTCTCCATAGAATCCAACTTATCAATAGAAATTTGAAATAGCATTAATCATCATTAATCATCAGGCTGATATCTCTGAAGATCTCATGAGATAAACCTTGTAATTGTTAATCTAGCTGTTATTGTTAAAAGACAGGAGATGACAAGTGTTGCTAAGGCATGGAGTAAAAAGGTTTTTCCTTTTATGCACTGTTGGAAGAAACACAATTTGCTGCATCTCTTATGAAAAACCACTAAGAAGTTACTAAAAAATTTAAAAAAGAACTTACACATGACCTTTCAATACCTGTTTGGGGTATATAACCAAAGGAAATGAAAATACTGCCTTGCAAAGATATGTATATTCTCATGGCCATTGCAACATTATTAAACAAGTTCTCTTTTTAAGAAAGATTTACTTATTTGAAAGGCAGAGTTACAGAGAGAGGGAGAGAAAGAGAGAGTGAGACAGAAAGAGACTTCCATCCACTGGTTCACTCCCCAAATGGTTGCAACAGCTAGGATTTAGCCAGACTGAAGCCAGAAGCCAGGAGCTCCATCCAGGTCTCGCATATGGGTGCAGGGGCCTAAGTATTTGCACCATTTTCCACTGCTTTCCCAAGCACTTCAGCAGGGAGCTGAATAGGAAGTGGAACAGATGGGACTCAGACAAATGCCCATATGAGTTGCAGGTGTTGCAGGCAGTGGTTTAACCCATCAAGGCACAATGCCAGTTCCAAATAATTTCTGATATGGAAGCAACTATGTGTCAGACAAATGGATAAATAAATCATTACATAAATATTGTATATGTAAATATATAAATGAAATATCATTCAGCTTAAAAAAAGGTAACCATGAATTTGGCATACCATGGATAAAACAGGATGATATTATTGTACAGGAAATAAGCAAGACAAGAAGGAAAAATGGCATGATATCACTTACATGTAAGATCTTAACAATTTTGAAAAGCAAAATATACAAAGATAAGAAAATAAAACAGTGGTTACTAGAGTCATGGTTGGGGAAGAAATGGGAGATACAGTTCAAAGGATTACAAAGTGGCAGATATGAAGTTGGATCCACATATACACCATGAGTAGTGTGCATATATATATATATATATATATATATACACAAAGAGAGAGAGCATATATCTAGTATATCTAATATATGTATTTATGTAATATATATTATAGTAAATATATGTAATATATAAAATTAGAGTGTATATATACATATATATCATGAATAGTATAATTAACAATGTTTATTAAAATATGTATTCTATTCAAGATGTTAACTAAATGAATGGATTATAGTATAGATTATACTCTTGCCATGGGCATATGGGTACATATGAGATGATGGATATGTTTATGTGATTCATGTTTATGTGATTCACTATGTGTAGCAATCATTTTAATATATATATCCAATGTAATGTGATATATTTATATATATATATGTGTGTGTGTGTGTATGTGTGTGTGTATAAATTTTGGTACTCATCCCATACTCTGGCTACTAAAATTATTGAGGTATAATAATTGTATTTTGTAAGATAATGAGATGACTAATGGCTGGGCTTCCAGATATCTTTAGCATTAAGTTTGGTTGCCAGTGGAACCAATCATATCATTAAAGGGTTGACACTTTCAGGACCTTGGCCAACATCTGGAGAAGGGTCGGAGGTCAAATTGATCTCCAATGGCCAGTGATATAATCAATCATGCCTACATAATGATGCCTATAAAAGCCCCAAATTACTGAGCATTTTGTCCAATGTTGAAATCAGGGTAGATATATCTATTTCTTCAAGCATTTATTAGTTATTTTTGGGAAAACATTAAAAAATCTTTCTTCTAGTGTTTTAAAAATATATATACATGTAACATTACATATATTGTTTTGTCCAATACAGCACTAGAACTTCCTTCTCCTATCTAACTATAATTCAGTACCTGATAATTAATCTTATCACAACATCCCTCTTACTCTCCTAAGACTCTGGCAACAAGCAACAAGCACTTTATTCCCAAGTTCTATGAAATCAAGTTTTTTAGATTCCACATATAAGTGAGATTGCAGAAGATTTATCTTTCTGTGCCTGGTTTATTTCTCTGATCACAAGGAATTCCAGCAGTAGCCATGTGGTTGTAAATGACAGAATTTCATAGCTCTGCCTTTACAACTCACAGCATACCGAAGCAATTAAAGTGCTAATGTTGTAAACCTTGTGTGATCCACAGATTCAATAATTCTATTGATTGTGGATTGCTTGGCATACCTGATGCTGCCAATAACCCTGTCATTTTCACGGTCTCAGTTATTTTCACCTTCTGAAGTAGCTCAGTGCTATGGGTTGAATATATATGGTCTTCTTTAAATTCATATTGAAGTTTGATTGTTCTTATGGAAGTGGGACATTTAAGAGATGTTGAGGTTATTTGTAGGGATTAAAGTCTTTTAAGCAGGAAGGATTAGTTACTGAAATAATGAGTTATTATAAAGCAAGCCTGGCCCTTGAGTTTTGTCCTTTCTGCAGACACCTGCTTCTCCCTCTCACTTCTGCTATATTATGATGGACACAAGGCACTCAGGAGAAACATGTGCTTGATCCTGAGCTTCCAACCCCGGAACCGTGAGTGTAAATACATTTCTTTCCTCTATGAATTGCACAGTCTCAGGTATTCTGTTATAGCAACAGAACATAGACTGAGATATTTAGTCACACCTTTTATAAAGTGGTTAATGGTTGTGTGGAGGATTTTTTGGTGTGTTTAAAGATACCTCTATTGCCAGTATTTATGATGGATAATTATCACCGTTGTTTCCAATAACATTCGACAAATGATTGACTGCTGACTATAAGTTAAATGATACATGAGTGGTTCGATGAACAGAAATATAACTATTTTATTAATTATATGATTTGCCAAGCAAACAATGTAGGATAAATGAACAAAACAATAGATAAATTAATTTGAGTTCATCTCTGTAAATTAGTTTTAAAATTAATATTACTTTTATTATTGAAATAACATATTTTTAATTTACATTATATTATAGTCAAGGGCTAAATGCTGTACCAAATAAACAGTTCCACAAATACAAAGTAAAATAGCATAGTTTAGCAAGAAAATAGAAAAGGCATATAAGCAATGATCAAGTAAAAACATGTTCAACTTCATTCATATAAATTTTAAAACAGTCACAAAATCATTAAAGCAGTAGTAGTACATTATCCTTAACAATTTGTTTGACAAAAGTTTAAAATGCAATGTAACAAAACACTATGTTACAGGAAAATTGAGAAACACAGGTATATCTTTCTCTTTTTTTTGTTTTTTTCACTTTTTAAAAAAAGTTACTCCCCATGTATAAGGGAGAATACATAAGTTCTTATCTTATTAAAACAAAATATTAGGGGTAGGCATTCAGTGCAGTGCTTAAGAAGTCATTTGGAATGCTTGCATTCTATATTAGAGTGAATGATTTGAGTTCTGGATCCTCAGCTTTTAGTTCAACTTCCTGCTAATGTGCCTTCTGGGAGGCAGTGGTTGATGGCTGAAATCCTTCTCATCCATGAGGGAAACCAGATAGAGTTTAGAGATCCTGGCTTCTGCCTGGCTCATATCTGATTGTTGTGGGTATCAGTGGAGATAACCAGTACATGGAAGTTCTTTCCTTGTTTTTCTCCACGCCTTTGAAATAAAACAAATGAAAATAACTAAATTGAATAAATAATTTAGAAAAATCAAAGTAGGTCTGGATATCATCTTATCAGGATGAGTCAGTCTGCACTTTCAGAATTGTTGGCTCAAGACTTACTCACTTCCCAACCTGTGACAGTGTGGCTAATAGATATAGAGCCAGGATATGCACAAATGCTTTTTCTCTTGAATGGGAAAATAAACACAGAATAGCACAAATATTTATTTATTTATTTTTATTTTATTTTTTTTACAGGCAGAGTGGACAGTGAGAGAGAGAGACAGAGAGAAAGGTCTTCCTTTTCCATTGGTTCACCCTCCAATGGCTGGTGTGGCCGGTGCACTGTGACCGGTGCATCGCGCTGATCCCAAGGCAGGAGCCAGGTGCTTCTCCTGGTCTCCCATGGGGTGCAGGGCCCAAGCACTTGGGCCATCCTCCACTGCACTCCTGGGCCACAGCAGAGAGCTGGCCTGGAAGAGGGGCAACCGGGACAGAATCCGGCACCCCGACTGGGACTAGAACCCCCTGTGCCAGCGCCGCAGGCGGAGGATTAGCCTATTGAGCCATGGCGCCAGCAAAATAGCACAAATATAAACTCTAAACCTCACCATCAAAAGATTGATCATCTTAGTAATTAACAGATGCTTTTATCTGAAGCCTACTGGATAAAACATTCATTCATCAATTTTTACTGAAGTTGACTCCAGAAGAGAAATTTGAATGGACCAATAATAACGGAAGAAATTTATGTTTTAAATACATAAATAAAGAAAGGGGGAAGGATGGACAATAGAAGGAAGAAAGGATAGAAGGGTGAAAGGAAAGGAGGGATTGAGGAAAGGAGGAAGAATTGGAAGATGGAAGGGAGGGAAGGAGAAAGAGAAGAAGGAAAATGGACTCGCCACAAGAGAACCAAGTACACAGGGTTTTACAGAGGTTTTTACATAGGGTTTTACAAGCAGCCTGTTGCTGAGGCACTGGCTATTCCCAGGTAGGGCATAGTAAGCATTTTTATGATGTAGCTCTTCTAGGATCTGCCAAACCTGGAAAATAAACATCTTCCCTCTCTTAGTCAAGGTTAATATTAATTCTAAATTCAGTCATGCAAAAAGTGTTGAGTTAAAAAGTTTCCAGAGTATTTGCAGACATATAGGGAGAGAGTCAGCAGGTGAAAATTCTTTCTCTGTTTCTAATAAATAAACTATAAATCATTTTTCAGGTTCAAATTAGAACACTAGAGGGAACATACAACTGTGCTTTTCTGTCCCTCTTTCTCTCTGTAATTCTGCCTTTCAAATAAATAAATCTTTAAAAAAATAAAATAGGGGGGCAGAACCAAGATGGCAGAATAGTGAGGATGTGCACTGATAGTCTGGGGAAAGGTAGGTTGATAAAAGTGGAATTATGGTAGTTTTGGGGAAAGGCTTGGGGAAAAAATTGCAGAGG
Source organism: Lepus europaeus (assembly GCF_033115175.1). NCBI lineage: Eukaryota > Metazoa > Chordata > Mammalia > Lagomorpha > Leporidae > Lepus > Lepus europaeus. Next base: position 58,025,129 of record NC_084828.1, read on the forward strand.
AAACTTCCGGATGTAGTGGATGTGACACGGATGACCTGCGGGGAGAGCAAGGATGCCCACGGATCCGAAGCCTAACAGCAGAGTCTATGCATCTGCGCTGGAAGGGGAGGTGAGTGAACTAGGCTTGAAGCCCTGCTGGGGAAAGTTCACCAGACTAACTACAGGAGACAGGGAAAAAAAAGGGGGGGGGGGGCAGTACAGATGAGTTTCTCTCTCCACCCACCTTGCAAAGGTGAGCAAGAGACAAAGAGCAGGCACCATTCTGGACATATTTAACAGGTGTGCAACCTCAGGGCTGTGCCCACTGTCAGTCAAACAGAAAAACCTGAAATAACAGGAGGTTAGGACTTAATGAAAGAGTGGAGCTAATGAACTGAGGCAGTGAAAAAAGAGATGGTGGGTGAGAGAACTCACGGAGGTCACATGAGTACTCTCCAGAGATGCTACAATTCGGTAACCTTGGCATCCCGGTGGGAGACTGCAGGAGAAATTGAGCCCACACTGAGGGCAGCACAGATTCCCTGTGTGGTCCTTGGAAAAAGCAGACAAATGATATACACACAGAAGCCAGAGATTGGAAGCTAGCTACCTTAAATTCCGCTCAGCTGTGCAGTATTAATTCCCTCCTGAATAAAAAAATAATAAATAAATAAATAAATAAATAAATATATAGAGAGATGTACCACGCCTAAACTGAGTGTGTCACATTTGACACACCCTTAACCATGAAGAACAAAGCAGAGCTCTCTGGCCTCACCCATCTCAAGCCTCCAAGGCTCCTCCAAAAGCAGACAGTCCACTTAACACAGTCATAGTATAGCAAGAAAAAAACACCACAGTGAGGGAAGAAGAATCCAAAGAATATCTCCACAGTGCCAAGCAACAAACACAGAAAACAAGGGAACAAGAACAACGAAGACATTATGATGCCACCAAATGAACAAGACACCCCAAGCCAAGATGATGAGATATAAGAAATGCAAGATATGGATTTCAAAAAATTTATAAGAACATTTAGAAATTTTCAAAAGCAAATTCTTGAACTACAGAAATCCTTACTGGACAGGATAGAAAATCTCTCTTGTGAAAATGAAATCTTAAGGAGGAATCAAAATGAAACGCAGAAAATAGTAGAACAGGAAAGTGTGATAGTGAAGAGAAATCAAAATGAAGTGAAGAACTCAATAGATCAAATAATAAACACATTAAGAACCTCAAAAACAGAGTCAGTGAAACAGAAGAGAGAATATCAGACTTAAAAGACAGAGCACAGGAAAGTATACAGTCAAACCAAAGAAGAGGAAATTTGAAATCTAAAAAATATTGTTGGGATTCTACAGGATACTATTAAAAAAACCAACATTCGAGTTCTAGGAGTTCCTGAAGGCATGGAGAGAGAGAAAGGATTAGAAGGCCTTTTCATTGAGATATTAGCAGAGAACTTCCCTGGTTGGGAGAAGGACAGAGACATCCTAGTACAGGAAGCTCATAGAACCCCTAGTAAACGTGACCAAAAGAGATCCTCACCATGACACGTTGTAATCAAACTCACCGCAGTGAAACATAAAGAAAAGATTCTAAAATGTGCAAGAGAAGGATGTCAGATTACTCTTAGAGGATCTCCAATTAGACTCACAGCAGACTTCTCATCAGAAACCCTACAAGCTAGGAGGGAATGGCGAGATGTAGCCCATGTACTAAGAGAGAAAAACTGCCAGCCCAGAATATTATATCCTACAAAGCATGTACCAATGCCATCTCACTAGTCCAAGTGATCAATTTCAGGTCACAGTAGACCATAATAATAGGTCTAAGAGTCAAAGGGATCACATAAACAAGACTATTGTCTGATAAAACTAACTGATAGAATAAAAAAGGGAGAGAATGATCCAACATGGGAAGTTGGATACACAGCAGACTCATAGAATGGCAGGTGTCCTAAGAAAACCTAAGTGAAAGATCTCTGCAATTGAGAACCCAGTGGAAAGAACGGGCCATCAAAGAAGGAGGTACCTTTCTCTGAATTGAGGATATAACTTCCACTTTGACCATGGCCTTGTCGAAATAAGATCAAAGACGGTGAGCTCAGGGGGCTTCCATGGCCTTGGCAACTCATGACTAGAGCCTGGGGAGATTGCTGACGCCTTAAACAAGTGTGGCAATTTGTTAAGTCAACAACAGGAGTCACTGTGCACTTATTCCCCATGTAGGATCTGTGTCCTTAATGTGTTGTTCAATGTGAATTAATGATATGACTAGTGCTCAAACAGTATTTGGTACTTTGTGTTCTGTGTGGGGGAAAACTGATGAAATCTTTACGTAATATATACTAAATTGATCTTCTGCATATAAAGATAATTGAAAATGAATCTTGATGTGAGTGGAATGGGAGAGGGAGCGGGAGATGGGAGGATTGTGGGTGGGAGGGAAGTTATGAGGGGGAAAAAGCCATTGTAATCCACAAACTGTACTTCGGAAATTTATATCTGCTAGTTAATTGTGAAAATAAAATAAAATAAAATAAAATAATAAATAAATTAAAAAATGAAAATTAAAAAAAAAGTTTCCAGGTCACAGGGGACAAAGTTTAGTGTCCTTTTATTGACCAACTGTAATGGCACTAAGCAATAGTCTGCTATTATTCACAGAGATTCCAGCACTCTGATAAAATTTCTTCAAATGTACAGAATACCCTGTACTGATTTGGCATAGTTTGCCAATGGATAAGGATAGAGTTAGGGACATGTCACCCCAAAATATGGTACCTTGACATTGAGAAAAAAACAGCAGAAATTTCACCCCACTTCCTCCTTACCCTTTCTTTTGTGAGACAAACTATAAAACCTAGCTGACGTGTACTTTAATCAGGTCATGGAACTTGTATTTCAGAAGTTCCATCCATACAATGGAGGAAAGTTTCGAACATCCTTATCCTGAGAGACACAGAGACATGGAGACAGATCTGAACAGGATATGCTAAGCTCTCCATTTGTTTCCACTAGATCATATTCCTTTATCCTTGATCTATACTTCTCATCAACTATCCACTTCTTAAAACTTAGCAAGAAGTTTTATGAATAGCCTTCGATCATTTGGTCTTTGACCTTGAAGGTTCTCATATCCTGTAAAACTTAAGCGAAATTAATTTGTGTGTTTTTATCTCGTTGCTTTCTCCTTTGTTACAGGGAGCTCACCTTGACATGCATGAGCAAAAGATACTTTTCTTCACTACAGTGGACACAGAAGAGACTTGTATCCAACCAAGAAGTACAAGAAGTACCAAGTTGACTTTAGCTGGGGAGAAATGTGTTCTGACCACGTTTATTATCTCCTTTAAGGCAGATGTGCAGATCTGCATGTTTACCCTCCCAAATACAATCTAAGAAATAACCCAGGAGCTGGTGTTTGGTACAGTAGTTAAGACCCTGTGCAAGGTGCCCACATACCCTATCAGAGATCCTGGATTGGAGTCCTGACTCTGTTCCTGATTTTGGCTTCCTGCAAATGCACACCCTGTGAGGCAGTAGGTCAAGTACTTGGGTTCTGGCCCCTCATGTGGGAGACATATTTTGAATTCTAGGCTCTTAGCGTTGTTCTGCCCGAGATCCTACTGCTGTGGATAGCTGAAGAGTGAACCAGAAAATAGAAGTTTCTCCACCTATGCCTGACTCTCTGCCTTTCAAATAAATAGAAAATAAATCAATAAAAAATTTAAAAAGGAAGTAAACCCATTTGATCTCTCATAGGAAGAATATACTGACAAATGAATTAAGTGTCTTTAAAAGGTTCATAGAAAATGCGTATTATAAAAAACCACACAGGTATGTGAAAGTTTTTTTTTTCTAAAATGAAATGATCTTTTAATTCAATCTTCTGCAAACATTTTGAAGTACTCTTGAATTGTGTATTTTCCATATGTCATATTCTTTGCTGTTCCTTTGACCTTGCAATTAGTGCCTCTTTATCTACCAAATGTAACTTCCCACCTCAGCTCAGTGGCCACATGTTGTTGAAAATCTGCTCCGTCCTGTTCTACAGATAGCTGATTATTCAAGATCTTCTTTGTTAAGCCTTTATATTTTACACCTATATCTGTGATTACTCTTTTTACAATTTCATATTTATTTGCATTATCTGACTTGAGGGTAGAGTCTTTGACATATCTCTGTTATTTTTAATGCTTAGTGAATGCATGCTAAATATTATAGATATTTGAAAATCTTATTGGAGTACTTGTTCATGTCTAAGCAGGTCAAAGAGAAAACATTCTCTGCATAGGTCAATGATGGCATTATTTTGTTATTTTTTTGACCATACCATATATTAACCTGAATGAAGTGCATGGAAAAGCACTTTTTTTCTTCTTAATTACATAATAAGAAAAAAAAAGCGTGAATGCAAAAGTTGAGGCTCAGAAAACAATATCAAAATATAACATTTTGGAATGCTGAGTACTTTGAACTGGAGAGTATTACAAGGGCCTCAAAAGATCTTTCTAAATGACCTTCCTCTGCCTTTCTCTTGCTCAAGTATCGCTCAAAGTAGTCGACAGAAGCTAGAATTTCTTTCCCCCAGGGCAGGTCATGGAAACTAGATCCCTTCTCTTCCAAAACAAGCCATAATAACTGGAGATATTACTCTAACCCTCTGTAAGGCTGCCACAAAACACACCAAACATCAGAGTTAGAGGAAAGGTTTATAGTTTGGTGGAGAAAGCCCAATCGGCTAGGGGGAGAGGTCAAGAGAGTTAGAGAGCATAAGAGAGAGAGAACACATGTTTGGGAACAGCTCCTGTTACATCTTTACCTGGGGGGCAGGCAGGGAAGTAAGAGGAGCAAATCCCATTAAGGTGGGGGTGGAGTTGACACCAACAGTTGGGCCATGGGGTTTAGGACTTAGGACTGAAGACTACTATGCAAGGTGGTGATGAGGGCCAGGGCCTAAGATGGCGTCCAGGGCATAGATGACACCACAGATAAGACTGCACCATTTACTAACATTCCCTCCTTTTGTCTTTTTATTATTATTATTATTTTTTATTTTTTTGACAGGCAGAGTGAATAGTGAGAGAGAGAGACAGAGAGAAAGGTCTTCCTTTTTGCCGTTGGTTCACCCTCCAATGGCAGCCGCGGTAGGCGCGCTGCGGCCAGCGCACCGTGCTGTTCCGATGGCAGGAGCCAGGTGCTTCTCCTGGTCTCCCATGCGGTGCAGGGCCCAAGCACTTGGGCCATCCTCCACTGCACTCCCTGGCCACAGCAGAGAGATGGCCTGGAAGAGGGGCAATCGGGACAGGATCGGTGCCCCGACCGGGACTAGAACCCGGTGTGCCAGCGCCGCAAAAGGAGGATTAGCCTATTGAGCCGCGGCGCCGGCTCCCCCTCCTTTTGTCTTTTATAAAGCAGGTGTTGTATGGATTACATCAGCCCCAAAAATCCAGGAGCGGTGGAGGGATGATGATCTGTCTTTAGAGCTACTTCCTGCTGGCATGGGGCGATGTTGCAAGCTCCTGTCTCCTAGGTGGGGAGCCAAGTATATCCCTGTAGCAGCATTTGGTTGACCATCTGGTTGGTGAAGGCTTTAGTTTGTTTCATTATCACCACCTGCAAATACTTAAATAGACAAGATAGTATAAAAGACAGTGTGAGAATAGCAGCCAATGATCCTAAGAGTGGCATTATCAAGTAATGAAAAGATTTCATAGAGGAGAGGAAAATAGGGGAGGGCTTTTGGACCCTTGTGACGATTGTTTGATGGATATGGTTTGAAGCTGATCCCAACCAGACTGAGAGATAGGCTGCTCCTATCTTGCAGGTAGAGGGTTTTGTCTGTTGAGAAAATTCTGAACAATCATACAACATTAAGTGGGGGAGAAGACCACTAATACACACAGGTTGGGAGTAGAGCCATTGATGTGAGTGGAGGCTATGATTACAAAGGAATGAGGCCCCAAGTGGGCCTTTGTTCTAGGGTCTAGAACAAGGACAGAGTCATTATTGGAGGACCTAAGAAAGGTAGTGTCTATGCCACGAATAAGTTTTCTGATTGAGAGGCAAAACGAAACTGACAGAAGGGGCCTGATAATAATCAGGTGGGTTTTAAGGCCTTGCCAGTTATGAGGCCCAGACCTGTCTATCTCTTCACATGGGATACATCCTAAGGGGAGGTCTAAGCCTCATTTGGGGACACATCCTGTTGGCTTCCATTATCTAGTTGGCCTGAGAGGGGAGCTGGCAAGGTAAAGGCAGGTGGCACCTCTAACAGGTAATACCTGCTGCAATGTTGCTGATCCTACTTGGCTGTACCCTCAGCAGTGGTGATTACTTTGGAAGCTGGGTCAAGTGAAGGGCTTTTCATCTTAGAGTCAACAAGATCTGTTGCTCTGACCTGAAGTCCTTCAACTTCAGGGCAGTTCCATTTCCAGTGAAACAACTCATGGCTAACAGAGCTGCCAGGGCTCTTCATAAGCTCCCTTCTGCTGAAGCCCTGGCTTTTCACGGTGAAAACCACTGCAGTAGACTGGCTTGTTGGGTCTCCTTGATGGCAGATCACTATGCAAAGCAGCTATTAATTGGCCTGCCACCTATATTTATATTGTTTCGGATGCTTAGCTTTCTTTTCCTTCAGGTTTTTATTAAAGCAGACCATAGGATTCAAATCAAGGGAGTGCTCAAGTCCCATCTCTAATCTTTGGTGGCCTAAACTAGAAGTCTATAGTCACAGGCATGTTCTGATAGTGTTTTATCTGTGATGTAGGCAATGCACATGAAGAAAGCTATATCCTCACTTTGAAACTTTCTCTCCTTTTGTTTGGCCTGAAAGGGAAGTTTTGCATGTTTATTGTACCCAGGGCAAAGTAAATCTAGCTGTGAAATCATAATTTAAACTCTCATTTTGGCTATGATATTATTACATAAAATGTTAGCCATCCTTTTTATAAGATCTAAAGATCAAACTGTATATCCTGGAGAGTCCTTCAGTACATAGTCAGTTTCCCATCTTAAAGAGAACAGAGAAATAAGGGAACAAGTCAGACTTCCCAGATCACTTACTAATAATAAAAATATCAAATGAAAACTTAGCAATAAATTTCAATCATTAAATAACAACTTATGAGAACATTTACCAGAAGGTCCAACACCTTTTATAAATTTTAAAAATACATGTATTTGAAAACATCTCTTAAATATGTAACATGGTGTAGCTTGATTAACCAGCAAACCAAATAAAAATTTTAAATGACTTAAACATTTTTAGTTTCTTTCTGTCAGCAAATTTAAATCATCTGATACAGAGATTCAGGTCACATGAATCAAAATGTACCTTTGATTAATTTTAGCAGTTAAATTTATGAACGATTTTTATCTATAAGCCAAATAAAATAGAGCTCCTAATAATTTTCCCATGTAGACATGCAATGAGTACACGTGTAACATAATGTATAATATAGTACAATAAAGCAGTTTCAGTAATAGATTCTTAAAATCTTCAACTGTTTTTTAAATTACCAATTTAACTGAATTACTTTCTGCTCTTAGTAACCTTGATTAACCATATTTTCTCTCAGTTGTAACCTGTAGTTCATTATTGCTTCATCTGCCTACAGGGCCATACCAAGGTACTGAATACAACAGAATTCACTGGAAATAAATCCTTCAGGAGCTATAAGAGGACAGTTAAACACAGAAGCAACAATATTTAGTTTTATGAGGAGCAAATCTTGTGTACAAAACTGTGGATGACAAAAGACTTAAAAAAGCCATGTTAAAAGTTATAAACTCATTAACCAACAAGAGGTACTTGCTTACTCCACACAATACTTTCAAAAGCACCTGTAGGATTTTACAAAATATTTATCCCTTTTAGGCTTCTGGGCCTTTCTCAATAAAATAACCATCATATCTAGTAACACAAGTTCATTAGACATGTTAACTTTCAGTTGTTTGTATCAGTAGCATTTTATATTATCAAAACATAAAACATAAAATTAAGCACCACTTCACATCTTGACAGTATCTGTAATATAATCCAAATAGGCTGATTAGTAGGTGTCTCTAAAGATGAGAGCCATATATCTTTTGATATTTCTAAGGGCCCAGCTGGAAATATCAAAATCTGAAGATTAGAAATTTTGATTTTTTTGAATGCCTGTCAAGGTTTAAAATATCAGGTTTAAATATCAGGTAGAAATAGGATCCCTTAACATCATGCCAAAATATAGACCAGACTTGATTATTGTTATAAGGTGATGACTCAGATGTTTTAGAATAAGCATATATTTATACAAACTATAACTCTTTTTTTAACTTTTATTTAATGAATATAAATTTCCAAAGTACAGTTTATGGATTACAATGGCTTTCCTCCACCGCCCCCCCCCCCATACTCTTAAAAAAACTTGACTATTTTAAACAATCAGAACTTAACAGAGACATTAAGAGAATATAATGGATTACTTTAACAGAACACAAAATGTGTGTCTCTTTGGTAGTTCCAAAAATCAAAAATAAAACCTTATTTTTTTTTTATTTGACAGGTAGAGTCACAGACAGTGAGAGAGAGTGAGACAGAGAGAAAGGTCTTCCTTCCGTTAGTTGACTCCTCAAATGGCTGCTACGGCCAGCGCTGCACTGATCTGAAGCCAGGAGCCAGGTGCTTCTTCCTGGTCTCCCATGCAGGTGCAGGAGCACAAACACTTGGGCCATCCTCCACTGCCCTCTTGGGCCACAGCAGAGAGCTGGAGTGGAAGAGCAGCAACAGAGACTAGAACCCAGTGCCCATACAGGATGCCAGCACCGCAGGCAGAGGATTAACCAAGTGAGCCAGAGTGCCGGCCCCAAAACCTTAAATTTAGGGGCTAGTGAATGGAATCATATCCCTTAGAACAATTTTCACAGAGTCAGAACTAGAGAAGAGAAAATAGCTTACAACAAAACTATTAAAAAGAGATGCTACATTTCAAATAGATTTTTTAATAAGATGTAAAGTATGTGTCTAGTTTCATACTTCTGCACATGGAGACCCAGTTTCCCCAGCACCATTAGTTAAAAGAATCTGTCCTTGTTCCAGGGATTAGTTTTAGCTCCTTGATCAAAGATAAGTTGGTTGTAGTTGGATGGATTTCTGGAGCTCCCGTTCTGTTCCATTCATCTACAGTCAGTACCAGGCTGTTTTGGTTATAACTTCCTTGTAGTATGTCTTATAATCAGCTATTATGATGCCTCTGGCTTTGTTTTTGCTGTATAAGACTGCTTTAGCTAGATTTTTAAGATGATTTCAAAATATTTTTAAAACCCCATTGCTTTAACAGAGGATCAGATTCTAGTTCTATGTCAAATAATAGTTTTTGTTTTCCACCTGCTGATTTCCTTGATTTTCATTTTGAAATAACCCTTTAGAAATCTCCAATTTAAGATAACATTTTCTAAATAAGATAACACATTGAATTTCAACCTTAGTTACTTTCAAGTAGTGTTGAACTATTTCCATATGGACAATTTATGAAAACATGTTAGCAAACCCCAATGATTTTTCTATAGAATATGAAGTATTAAGAGTACAAATGTTTACACTTAGACACATTTATCTCATTTGTCTTTACCCAATTTACATTCAACAATAACACCTGGATGAGTGAAGATGCTGGTATTATACCATAACTCTATCTGAATTAAGGTCAAAATTATATCCATATGGGATTCTACTCCTTTTATAAAACTTTCACTATAAATCAGTGACAGTAATCAGAGACTTCAAAATACACCATCCGGGCTATAATGACTACTGATTAGCCATTGCTACATCATCAGAAACCTGTTAAAACAAATTGCAAAATAAGTTTGGCAAGTTACTGTTTACAGTTATGTTAGGTTTAATGGGAGAGGGCATGCATCAGAGCAGATGGGCGCTCCTCTGGAGATTCCTAAGGAGAATCTTATAGGTGATAGAGTAAGGGGCAATTATGCAAAAGTAGATATGCCTGGAAATATTTATTATTAATCCAATGAGCTTGCTGGTTTGAAGGGCCAGTAGTTTTGATCATTATTTCACATATTTTGAGAGGAATATATGGATGTAGAATTTTTGAAATTTCTCTCAGAGGTTTATGGCCACCTTGGTGCAGGGCAGAAGTGATGCCAAAGTGGCTAGGTTAAAATAGAGCTGCAGAACAGAGGAGGAAGGTTTAGGAAGAGAGAAGTTTTGGCTGTTAACCCAGAGGTAATGAATGAAATATCTAGAAAATGCTTGCTAACGGGACCAGGAGATCGAGTTTGTAGGAGTTGAGGAGACCTGCTGAAGTCAGCTTGGCTTTCAGTTACAATGTGGGGATAAAACCCATCAAAAACTTGATTCTTATGGTAAAATTGTATCAAGAGGGGGAGAGGGTAAAGACCAGTTAAGTACCAGGGCTGGAGGGTGATGGCATGGCTATAGCCGGGCCATTCCCAAATTTGTCTTTGCTTTTCCAGGAGAAGGGTGTTAGAGAGGATCATAGATAAGGCAGAGGGAGTAGACACAGACAAGGAGTGGTTCTTAGAAAAATGCAAACATGAGGTTAGAATGCCAGGGTGGGGCGGGGAGGTTCAGTGAGCAAGACCATGAGAGCTGCAGTTTTGGCTTTTTAGCGAGAGCTTTGGAAGCTAAGAAAGTTTGAGCTGGAAAAAGTTTAAAGCTGAGATAAGAACATTTAGACATAAGAAATTTTTCCACTTTCCTGAAACACTCATAGGAGTGATAAAGATCTTGAACAGTGTCATGGTCAAACGTGGACTGGTTGTCGAGATAAGAGACAACCAAGAACAGGACTGGACAGGACACGAGATGGAGAAGCTCCCATGATGACCTGTGGAGTTGGATTGGTAGATATTGGGCATTCCCAAGCTCATGTGTTGCATCCACTCATCAGCTAAAATAGAATATTAGAAAACCAGTGACAGTAACACATGATTTTTTTTGAAAATGAGAGGCAAGGCAATTGATTGGGACAGGCAATGGATCGGGCCGACACTCCTTATCAGAGTGTGGCCCCCAACAGTGAGTTACAAACCTTTTTATAGTATTCTGTCCACTTGTGGGCTCACAATTTTGAACCCCTGGTATGCAGTGAACAACAAAAAAAGCAGAATATGGTTGTAAGATAACAGTTAACAATAACAAACCCAGGCACAATAACAAACCCAAGATATGGTTGTAAGATAACAATTCAGGACACATTTCTGTCAATGTAGGCAGAACACTTGGGTTGTTTTCTTTCTCCATTCCTTGGAATTTGGGCCCACATAATTTCACAAGATACACCTTTAGCTGTTAACAAGCAACACTAATATGTACGGAAGCAAGAGATCTGCAATTAGCTTTTAGCCACACTCACTCCATTTTGATTTTGACTTTACACATGGCCATCCGACTAGGAGGGTATAGAAACAGACAGTGGGGGTTGTCATCCATGCACTCACTGGAGCTCCAGGCTTAGAGCTCAAGGAAGTCACAGAGCCTGTGGTAAGGCATATAGCCTATGGAAAGCAAAAGTCCCATGGAAGGCAACAGCCTATGGGAGGTTGTGGTGCCTGGTACCAGGAATTCGAGACAAAGCAGAATGGAACCACAACCCGTGGTAAAGGTCGCTGTGAGAGTTCTCATTCCATGTCTTACCTCAGGACATGAAAGACCAATGTGTGGATGCAGATCACAGAGTGGTGGCATGGGAGGAGAGGGTGAGAGAATAAGACAGGATAAGAGAGCATAAGACAGAGATCAAGAGAGAGCACGTGTTTGGGAACAACTCCTGTTAAACCTTTGCCAGAGGGAAGGCAGGGAAGTAGGAGCAGTGAATCCTAACAGGATGGAGGTGGAGGTGGAGATGACATTGGTGGTTGGGCCCCTGTGGCTTAGGACTAAAGCCTACTATTCAAGGTGGTGAGAGGGCCAGGGCCCAAGATGGCATCCAAGGCATAGATGGCATCCCAGATAAGACTGTGCCATTTTACTAACACCTTCTCCTACTTTTCTGTGTGTTAGCCATAAAGAAATCCACTGATCTAACTTGAGTGATTATAAATCTTAATAATCATTTAGGGGGGATCCTGTCTCGCACCTAAAAGAAATGTCACCCAAAGAAGTGAGGAAGAATCTAAACAGGTCGTGCTGGGTTCCTCCTTCAGTCTATTACTATTAGACCAAGCCCTTTTTGTCAAAACATACATCTATATCTATCAGACTATGCACAAATATGAATAGTTTCCCATGGGTCTTTGAGTTTACATTTCTAAAGGGGCCTATGTCTCATTAAATTTTGATTTATCAAATGCTTTTTTGATTAAATCTTACATTTTTCTCTTCCCAACTTCTTGTTGCTGTTTTGGGAGGGTAATCTGTGACTCTTAGAATGGAAAAGGATAGATATTTCACCTTTTCTTCCCCTTCACTGACCATATGTTAAGACCAACATTATTACAGTCCTTAATATTTTCAAACATGGCATGAGACACATCACTTGCTGATCCCATTATTATTCCTTATTAAACTTGCCAGACAGAAATTTGTTTCCCAATTTATAAAGAAATTTATAAATTTATAAAGAAAGAGAGAGAGAGAGAGAGAGAGAGAGAAATCTCCCATGCACTATTTCATTGCCCAGGACTCCATCCAAGTTTCCAATTAGGGTGATAGAAACCAAGTGTTTTAGCCATCACCCACTGCCTCCAAGACATTTTAGTAGGTTTGGGATATGAACACCCCAAGAGGTGGCTTAGCCCAGTGTGCCAAAATATCTAGCTCTAGCTCTAGCTCTAGCTCTAGCTCTATCATATATATATATATATATATATATATATATATATATATACTCACCATAATATATATTTTAAAAATATAAAATGGCATGACTATAAATGTTAAAAATCAATATAAACTACTTTTAGCATATATATACATATATGTGTGTATAGTTTGATAAAAATAGGATCATTCTACAATATATTTTGTGGTCTCTTTCTCATGTAGCAGTATATTGTAAATCCATTTTTACAACAATAAGTATTCAACTGTTCCATTTGCATTTACTTACTTGCTTATTTGTTTATTTATTTGCCATGAATGTGCCAGAAGCTAGGAAATCAATCTAAGTCTTCCACATGTTTAAGGATTCATCACCTGCTTTCTCCAGGGTGCGCATTAGCTGGAAGTTGGAATCAGGAATAAAGCCAGGACTCAAATCCAAGGATTCTAATATGAGATGTGGGCATCCCAGCCAGCAGTTCCACAAGTAGGGCACAAGCCCATCCAAACTGCTTCATTATGCAGTGTATCCCTTGCTGTGGAATATTCATTATTCATAATTTGTTATACAACCATTGTTTTAATACAGCCTTTAGCTAATTCTTGGTATATATCTTGTGAAAAGAATCATTACTTTGGGCTATATTTGGCTATATCCCCACATAAATATTTATCGTTAGATATTTGCCCTAATAATTTCATATTCCTGTTAAATATCTGTGACTGCACCAACATATAAATTCTTCATGGAATGATGCCTCCTAATTCTTTTCTATACCTTAGCTATATGTAGTAATTTTTTCTTTACAATGATGCAATTCTTGGAATAACCCCTGTCCTGTACATTTAGCAGTTCATAGAAAAATGTATGGTTAGGAAGTAATTAAAGATCTTGCTTTCACTCAAGAGTAGTATTAGATACATTTTGTTGTTTGATTTATTTGGCCACAGGTCTATTTCATGTGGCCTAGTTAAGTTTGTTTTTATTGCTTTTTCCATTGAAATCTTGAAGTGGAATTTTTGCAGTTTAAAATTAAAATTCCCTTAAGAAAATAAAAAGCCAGGAGCAAAATAAAATACAGCAAACATGCTCTACCTACTGAAAGAGCCCAACGTGTTCAGTGGATGTTGAATGAACCACAAGGAAAAGAAAATATCAATGGATGGAAAAACGACACAGGAGGGTATCTGACCTTACGCTTCCCTTAATCAGATCCTTTCCTCTTCTCATTTTCTGGCTTAGGAGGAGTTAAAGCTGAGGTGGAGTGGTTCCCAGGGAAGAAAGGACTGGGAATTGAGGAGGGTGAATGTTCTGACACTTGTGAAATCCTTATTGTTAGACACTGCCCTATTCTGTGATTTACCACATCCTGATAAAGTGGAGACTAGAAATAGCTGTATTTATCAGCAACTTCTTTTACAAAATAATATTGTTTCAGCAATTAAGTTTTAAAATGCTTGAATTTTTCTCAGCTTGAACTTCTTGCCCTCTTTCTGTCATACTTTTTAAAACAAATTTCCTGTCAAACTACAGTTTATTTTATATTCACTTTTAACAAGTATATAGGCCTGTGACTAATCCAGAGATAATTATAGTGCCAATCCTATTGACAAAATCGAGATATTGAAACGGAAAAACATATATTTCCACTCTCTCTTTTTCCAGTAGTATTAGCCTGTCACTTCAGAGCTGCATCAAAGATTCCTTGGCTTCTTTCCTCAAATCAAATTTTCCCAAAGCAGTGAGAAATCATATTTTCATAAGCAACTTAGGCTACATCTATAAGCCTCAGGAGTGAGATTACCACATTACCTTCATCAAACCCTTCTCTTATATGATATTAAGATCTTTGGAAACTGACATGATTCTCTATTAAACTCATCTTCAGGATTTAAGGTCATTCTTAATTAGCTTCTTATGCTCTGGTTAACATGCTAACCAACAGAGCACACATTTCAAAGACAACATGATACTAATATGCAACTTTCTCATTTAAGTACTCCCATATTCATATTTGCACAGTAATTCTATATGAAAACTCAAGATCATGAACACTGTAGCAACTGAGAGTGCTATAAACATGAAGAATTTGCAGAAAAGGAAGAATAGCATTCATGAGGCAATTTACACCTTGTTACCTAATTTGAATTTTAATAGGCAAGTTCCTTCTATAGTCCCATGCTTATGCTGGAAGGAAACATTGATTGAAAAGAGCTAAAAAAGATATTACCAGATAATTATCATACAATTTAAAATGTATACTCTATTGTTCATATGGAGCTCCTTTTTTTAAACTCACAGCATCATTGAAAATTTAGAGTTCAGAGCAGAAATGCAGTATCAAATGCAAATTGAAATTATACATCTCTAGCTACTGAACTTTTTCTTTTACATAATATAACATTATGGCAAATGGAAGCAGCCCACAATCTTCAAGGCAAATACTGCACCACTAAATATTACATAAAGTGCAAAAATACATGTTGTAGTAACGTGTACAAAACATGAACAGAGAAAGAGAGGATAAAAAAGAGAAAGAATGACTGTAGTTCATTCAGAAAATCTGGTCCAAGATGTGTTGGATTTTTCCCTTCTTCTTCAAATGACAGATGGATGTAGCTGAATGAATGAACAATGTACTTGCCCCAAATGTGCAACATCAAGACAGAAGTAATGAACAAGACTCATAACCAACAGAGGAACAGGGCCAACTTTCAACCCAGGGCAGTCTTCTGTGTGGAATCATCAGATGCCCCAGGTGCCAGCCAGCTTCCTGCTGCCTGAGCTCTTTGTCCTGCTGCTGCATTCTTCCTCTGCTGGACAGTGAATCCCGCCACTCTGAAGCTCACCGGTTGGCTGGGAAAGCACTTGAGGAGCCCACGTACTCCCTAACACTGCAGGTGGGACCAGGCACGCTGGAGACTGGAAGTTGTCAGATCACTGAAGAGGACAGCTGGAGAACTGCTGGGCAAGTCAAGAACCAGCAGCAGGAGAGATTCTTACACCTCTCACTGTTAATCAGAGTGCAATCCGAGCTGCCTATAAATAGATCTCCAAAGAACAGAGTCATGAATTAAAAAACAAAAACAAAAAACAAAAATTTTCAGAAAACTTCATTATATAAATGATTTGAGAACTTAGATTAAACACCTGTTGCAAACAATTGATCTTTGTTATTTTAAGTAACAAAAGATAGCACATAATGAAAGTGTTTTTTGACTTCAGTGTTTCTACACTTTATAGGCACGTATATATTTAAATGTGTATATGTATATATACAAATATATTCATATTATGTATGTGATTTGAATTTGTGGTAATGCTTTTTTGAACACACTAAAATGTATTGTTAATTTAAAAATAGCTTTTATCTTTCAAGATGATAAAGGTTCCACAGTACAAAATGTGTCAAAGTTATGAAAAGACAGTTCATTGAGATGAATTACAAACATTAAATTGATTACAAACATGAAAAGATGGTCAATCGCACAAAGAAAAGCAAACAATGCAAACTGAAAATGATTTAGCAAAGGAAGTTTTTTTTTAACCTTTTGTATTTATAAGAATCACAAATTTGCTGATAAATTATCAATGAGTATATGGGAAAATAAATCTCATCTTGCTTTTGTATGAGAATATATTGTGAAAGTTTTGGTAGTGAGCAATTTAATGGCATTGATCAAAAATTTAAATGTATGTTATGTTCTCCAGATTTAATAGTTTATCTGCAAGTGATAGAACTTCATTCTTTGTTGTAGCTGAGTAATATTCCAGTGTGTGTAAGTGTGTATAGTATATTTTGGAAGATATCATAAGATAGACACAGAAAGACAAATACTACATGTTCCTTATAAGTGGATGCTGAAATAAAAAAAAATAAAAACAAAAAATGCCTATGTGAATCAGTTGTGCTTCAGAAGCAATGCTTTGTCAAATTTTCTTTTAAATTTTTGTGAAAGAAATAAGAATCATAAACTACTATAATTTTAATAATTTGTGACTATTTTATTTTTTTATTTTTATTTATTTTTTTATTTTTTGACAGGCAGAGTGGACAGTGAGAGAAAGAGACAGAGAGAAAGGTCTTCCTTTGCCGTTGGTTCACCCTCCAATGGCTGCCACGGCCGACGTGCTGCGGCCGGCCCACCGTGCTGATCCGAAGGCAGGAGTCAGGTGCTTCTCCTGGTCTCCCATGGGGTGCAGGGCCCAAGTACTTGGACCATCCTCCACTGCACTCCCGGGCCACAGCAGAGAGCTGGCCTGGAAGAGGGGCAACCGGGACAGAATCCGGTGCCCTGACTGGGACTAGAACCCGGTGTGCCAGCGCCACAAGGTGGAGGATTAGCCTAGTGAGCCCCGGTGCCAGCATAATTTGTGACTATTTTAAATTTGGTCTTATGAGTGAAGTTGATCATATTTTCATTGAGATTTCATGCATAGCCATTATCTGTTTTTCTGCTGGACTATGGTCTTCTAACGTTTTATTTGTAGAACTATATATTTCGTAGATCAATTATAACTATAATGTAATTTAAAAATATATTATCACAAAAATAAAGAAAATATTACTTTGAAAACAAAGAAAAGATATTAAAAGCAATTTAAGTGTACATACCACTCGATCTAGTGAATCTAATTTCAGGAAATGAATAAATGTATTTTCTTATTTATAAGGACAAAATACAGATAGAGAATGTTCACTGCAGTATCCTAATGAATGCATATAATTAACATAACATAAAGCAATACAGATAGGGTGTTTGAGGATAAATGGAAAAATGCTGTCATTAAAAGCAATAAACACAAAAATGTGTATTTTATAGTCAGATTCGTGTAAAAACAAAACTGAGTATGGGATACAAACATTCTTGTGTGAATTCACATTCAGAGTACCCATACAGGGATGCTTGTATGTGCATAGATAATTTCTGGAACAATTGACAGTGTAGTTGTCTCTCTGTATACCCAAATGCCAAATCCAAAGACTTGACAATTGTGGATTATATACTATGTATTTAGATGTACAACAATTGCATGTGTACTGAACATATCCATAATTTTTTAAACTTATGATTATTCTACAAAAAATTCAGCTATTTACTTAGCATTGACATTGTATTAGGTACTTTAAGGAGCCTGGAGATGATTTAAAGCATAAGAGAAGATGTGTGCAGGGGCAGGTGCTGTGGCACTGCAGGTAAAGCTGCCACCTGCAGTGCTGACATCCCGTATGGGAGCCGGTTCAAGTCCTGGTTGCTCTACTTCTGATCCACCTCTCTGCTGGGGAATGGTAAAGCAGTGAAAGATGGCCCAAACCCTTGGGCCCCTGCATACTCATGGGAGACCCAGAGGAAGCTCCTGGCTTCGGATTGACCCAGTTCCGACTGTTGCAACCATTTGGGGAGTGAACCAGCTTATGGAAGACCTCTCTCTATCTCTCTGTCTCTCTCTCTCTCTCTCTCTGTCTCTCTTTCTCTCTCTGTCTCTCTTTCTTTTTCTCTCTCTGCCTCTGACACTCTGTAACTCTGCCTTTTGAATAAAATAAATAAAATTTTTCAAAAAGAGATAGAAGATGTGTGGAGGTTCCATGCAAATATATGTGTTTTCATATAAGGGATTTAAAAATTCACAGATTTCTCCATATTTCAAGAGATGACTGAAATTTATTAGATATTTCCTTTACAATGCACCTTTGTTGGTTAGATTTGCATTTTCTACCACAGGTAAAATGCACATAACATAAAATTTAAAATAGTAACCATCTTTGGGCCGGCATTGTGGCACAGCAGGTTAAAGCCCTGACCTGAAGCGCCAGCGTGCCATATGAGCGCTGGTTCTAGTCCTGGCTGCTCTTCTTCCAATCCAGCTCTCTGCTATGGCCAGGGAAAGCAGTAGAAAATGGCCCAAGTCCTTGGGACCCTGCACGTACATGAAATTCCCAGAAGAAGCTCCTGGCTCCTGGATTCAGATTGGCACAGCTCCAGCCATTGCAGCCATCTGGGAGTGAACCAGCGGGTGAAAGACCTCCCTCTCTGTCTCTACCTCTCTCTGTAATTCTTTCTTTAAAAAAATAGTAACCATCTTAAGTGTACAGGTCAATGGTATTAAGTGATTTCATATAGTTGTGTAATGATCACCACCATATTGCTCCATAATTTTTCATCCCACAGACATAAAACTCTCTCATACAGCAATTCACCATTCACTTTATATCCAGCCCCTTGCCAATATTTTTCTATTTCCTTCTTTGAAATTTGACCACTCTAAGTGCTTCATATAAGTGGGGTTATACAGTGTTTGTCATTTTATGATTGACTTATTCACTTCGCATTATGTCTTCAACATTCATTCATGTTGTAGTGTATGTCAGAATATCTTTCCTTTTTATGGCTGAATGAAATAACCCTGTGTGTTCGTACGACATCTTGCTGATCAATTAATCATATTTACTAGGGTATTTCTGTGTTTCAGCTATTGTAAGCAATGCTACTTTGAACATTCGTGTACAAATGTCTGTTCAGAATCTTATTTGCAACGTTTTGAGTATACATAGAAACAAGTTCTGGGTCATATTTTGTTTATAAAAAATACTATACTGTTTCCTTTTTAAAAAAAGATTCATTTTATTTATTTGAAAGAGTAACTGAGAGAGGTAGCGACAGAGAGAGAGAGAGAGAGAGAGAGAGAGAGAGAGAGAGAGCTCTCACACTCTGGTTCAGTCTCCAACTGGCTACAATACCAGAGCTGAGCCAATCTGAAGCCAGGAGCCAGGAACTTCTTCCAGGTCTGCCACATGGGTGCAGGGGCCCAAGCTCTTGGGTCATTTTCCACTGTTTTCCCAAGTGCATTAGCATAGAGCTGCACAGGAAGTGAAGCAGCCAGGACATGAACCAGTGCCCATATGGGATATTGTAACTGCAGGCCTGGGCTTTAACCCACTGTGCTACAGCACCGACCTCCAACACTGTACTATCTCAATCATGATTACACCATGTTACACCCTCATTAACAGAGTGCAACAATTTGAATTTCTCCACATTCTTCCCAATACTCAAGTTCTGTTTCACTTTTTGTATGGTAGTCATTCTAATGTTTCCTTATTGGTTAGTGCTGTTGAATCTTTTTTCATGTGTGAACTGGACAGTTTATAAAATTTATTTTACTATTTTCAATCAAGGTGCTTTTTTATTGTTGTTGAGTTTTATTTCTCCATATAGTCAGTATTTAATCTTTTATCAGCTCTTTTTTTTAAATATTTTATTTATTTATTTGAGAGTAGAGTTACAGACAGTGAGAGGGAGAGACAGAGAGGTCTTCCATACATTGGTTCACTCCCTTAATGGCCACAACAGCCAGAGCTGTGCCGATCCGAAGCCAGGAGCCAGGTACTTCTTCCTGCTCTCCCATGCAGGTGCAGGGGCCCAAGGACTTCGGCCATCTTCTACTGCTTCCCCAGGCCACAGCAAGAGCTGGATTGGAAGAAGAGCAGCTGGGAGATTAACTGGTGCCCATATGGGATGCTGGCGCCACAGGCAGAAAACTAACCTACTGCCACATGGCACCGACCTCCAGCTACATTATTTGAAAATATTTTCTTGCATTATGTGGAGTGTATTTTTATTCTATGAATAGTATCTTTTCAAAGAGAAACTTTAAAAAATGTTCCAGATGTATAATTTATCTGTATTTCTTAAGTTGCACCAGGTGGTAACCAAGAGCCAGGAACTTCCGCCAGGTCACCAAGTGGATGGAAAGAGCCCAGATACACTTGGGCCATTTTCCATGCTTTTCCTAGGCCTTTAGTAGGGAGTTGGATTAGAAGTGGAGTATCTGTGATATGAACTGGCACACAGATGGGATGCTGGCATTTCACATGGCAGCTTTACTTATTACATCACAAAGCTGAGCCCTAAACTAATGATTTAATCTCATTTTTTTCCTTTTATTTTTCTTTTGAGTGAAAAATTTGTGTATTTTTTAACTTTTATTTAAGAGAAATAAATTTCCAAAGTACAGCTTATAGATTACAGTGACTTTTTCCCCTCCATAACTTCCCTCCCACCCACAACCCTCCCATCTGCTGCTCCCTCTACAATTCCATTCACATCGATTCATTTTCAATTATCTTTATATGCAGATAAATTTAGTATATACTAAATAAAGCTTTCAACAGTTTGCACCCACACAGAAACACAAAGTAAAGTACCATTTGAGTACTTGTTATAGCATTAATTCACATTGAACAACATATTAAGGACAGAGATCCTACATGAGGAGTAAGTGCACAGTGACTCCTGTTGTTGATTTAACAATTGACAATCTTGTTTATAATGTCAGTAATCACCCGAGGCTCTTGTCATGAGTTTTCAAGGCTATGGAAGCCTCTTGAGTTCACCAACTCCAGACTTATTTAGACAAGGTCATACTCAAAGTGGAAGTTGTCTCCTCCCTTCAGAGAAAGGTACCTCCTGCTTTGATGGCCCGTTCCTTCCTGCTGGGATCTCACTTGCAGTGATCTTTCCTTTAGGTGTTTGTTTGTTTGTTTGTTTGTTTCCAGAGTGTCTTGGCTTTCCAAGCTTGAAAATACTCTCATGGGCTCTTCAGCCATATCTGAATGCCTTAGGGCTCATTCTGAGGCCAGAGTGCTGTTTAGAACATCTGCAATTCTATGAGTCTGCTGTGTATCCCGCTTCCCATGTTGGATCGTTCTCTCCCTTTTTGATTCTATCAGTTAGTACAAGCAGACACTAGTCTTGTTTGTGTGATCCCTTTGACTCTTAGAACTATCAGTGTGATCAATTGTGAACTGAAATTTTTCTAAATAACAAATATTTAATAATTTATTGCTGGAATCCTTGGTTCTATTCCTTTAACCACCATATCTCCTGTGTAGATTACTATGCTTTTATAAAAGTATTGAGTAGGAAATATGAGTCCAAAATTTATTCTTTTTTGTGGTTATTATTGTTTTTCATAGTTCTTTGAATTACATATGAATTTTAGGATGTACTTTCTATTTCTGAAAAAAAATCACTGGAATTTTGATAGGGCATGCATTCAATCTATATATCCCTTTGAATATTAACACTAATAACACACTAACCCACTGTTGGTGGGAATGAACTGGTTAAGCCACTATGGAAGTCAGCCTGGAAATTCCGCAGAAACCTGAATATAACCCTACCATACAACCCAGCCATCCCACTCCTTGGAATTTACCCAAAGGAAATTAAATTGGCAAACACAAAAGCTGTCTGCACATTGATGTTTATTGCAGCTCAATTCACAATAGCTAAGACCTGGAACCAACCCAAAAGCCCATCAACAGTAGGCTGGATAAAGAAATTATGGGACATGTACTCTATAGAATACTATACAGCAGTCACAAACAATGAAATCCGGTCATTTGCAACAAGATGGAGGAATCTGGAAAACATTATGCTGAGTGAATTAAGCCAGTCCCAAAGGGACAAATATCATATGTTCTCCCTGATTGGCGACAACTAACTGAGCACCAAAGGGGAAATCTGTTGAAGTGAAAGGGACACTATGAGAAACAGTGACTTGATCAGCTCTTGTCTTGACTGTTGATGTACAATGTAATACTTATCCATTTTAGTATTTTTTTTTTGTTCTAGTACTATTGGTTGAACTCTGTAATTAACACACAATTATTCTTAGGTGTTTAAATTTTAACTGAAAAGTGATCCCTGTTAAATATAAGAGTGGGAATAAGAGAGGGAAGAGATGTACAATTTGGGACATGCTCAATTGGACTTGCCCCAAATGGTGGAGTTAGAAACGTGCCAGGGGATTCCAATACAATCCCAACAAGATTGCATGTACCAATGCCATCTCACTAGTCCAAGTGATCAATTTTAGTTCACAATTGATCACACTGATAGTTCTAAGAGTCAAAGGGATCACACAAACAAGACTAGTGTCTGCTTGTACTAACTGATAGAATCAAAAAGGGAGAGAACGATCCAACATGGGAACCAGGAGACACAGCAGACTCATAGAATGGCAGATGTCCTAAATAGCACTCTGGCCTCAGAATCAGCTTTTAAGGCATTCAGATATGGCTGAAGAGCCCATGAGAGTATTTTAGGCATGGAAAGCCAAGACACTCTGGAAAAAAAAGAAGACCTAACTGAAAGATCTCTGCGAATGAGATCCCAGTGGAAAGAACGGGGCCATCAAAGATGGAGGTACCTTTCTCCGAAGGGAGGAGAGAACCTCCACTTTGACTATGACCCTGTCGGAATAAGATTGAAGTCGGTGAATCCTAAAGGCTTCCATAGCCTCGGCAACTCATGATGAGAGCTAGGGAGATTACTGACGCCATAAACAAGAGTGTCAAATGGTTAAGTCAACAACAGGAGTCACTGTGTACTTTGTCTCATGTGGGATCTGTCCTTAATGTGTTGTCTAATGTGAAGTAATGCTATAACTAGTACTGAAACAGTATTTTACACTTTGTGTTTCTGTGTGGGTGAAAACTGATGAAATTGTTACATAATATATACTAAATCGATCTTCTGTATATAAAGATAATTGAAAATGAATCTTGTTGTGAATGGAATGGGAGAGGGAGCGGGAGATGGGAGGGGTGCGAGTGGGAGGGAAATTATGGGGGGGGGTAAGCCATTGTAATCCATTAACTATACTTTGGAAATTTTTATTAACTAAATAAAAAAAGAAGAAAAAAATAAAAATGCTTTTCTTTAATTTATTTGGATAAATATATTTTGTTTCTTGTAAACTCATTTCTGTGGTTATTGCTTTTTATTATTCTTGATGCTACATTACATTGAATTTGTTTATAATTTCCTTTTCAGATTATTCATTACTAATGTGTAGAGATGCAACTAACATGTGTGTCAACTTTGTATCTTAATACTTTGATTAATTTTTAAGTAGTTCTAACAAGGTTTTTTGTTGATTTTAGGCTTCTTTACATATACTCTGTAAATAGTTTTTCTGTTTTCCTTTGTAATTTTGATATATTTTGATTCCTTTTCTGTCTTAACTGTTTTAGGTAGTACTTCCAGTACTATGGGTGAATAACACTGGTAAAACTAAGCATTCTAGTCTTTCTCCAGATATGAGAAAATGTTTCTAGTTTTTCTATTTGGAATGCAATGTTAGCTGTGTTTTTTTTTTTTAAACACATACCTTTATTATGTGGAGGCAGTTTCCTTTTATTCCTAGTTTGAGTATTTTAATATGAAAGTATATTGAATTTTGTGAGATGCATTTTCTGAGACACATGGGATATGTGATTTTTCCCTTCAGCTTTTTCATATAATATCTTATATTGATTGGTTTCTGTGGGTTAAAATTCCATTGAATTCCAGGAAAAATCCCACTTTCTTATAATATATAATCCTTTCAACATGATGCTGAATTTGATCAACTAGTGTTTTATTGAGGATTTCTGCTTCTATATTTATCAAAAATATTTGTGTGAAGTTTTCTTGTATTGTCTTTGCCTTTGGTATCACAGTAACACTGGCTTCAAAGGTTAAATTAGAGAATGTTCTCCCCTATTCAATTTTGGATCAATAGCACTTTTTCTTTAGAAATTTGGTAGAATTCACCAAATCAATGTTCAGTTCCAAGGTTTTTTTTTTGTTGTTGTTGTTGTTGTTGTTGAGATATTTTTGGTTAATGATTAAATATTCTTGCTCATTTTAAATATATTCAGATTTTCTAATTCTTTGTGTCTTAATCCTCTTAGGTTTTGTGGCTGTATAAATTCATCCATTTCATCTAAGTCATTTAAGTTATTGGTATACAATTGGTCATATTGTCTTATAATCCTTACTTTTGTAGGATTGATATTAATGTCCCAGCATTTATTTCTAATTTTAATAATTTAAGTTTTCTCTTTTCAGTTTTTTTATATTACTGACTCAAAACTTTATTTTATTATGACCCACTTTGGAAAATACTCTTTATGCACTAAAGAACATGCGTGCAATTGGTGGTGAATATAACATTCTCAATATACCTGCTATTGTGTTGCTCAGTTCCTTGAATTAGCAGCTTTAATACTGTATCCATTATTGAGAGTAAAGAATTGAAGTTTCCAACAATCATTGCACAACTATTTCTTCCTTCAATCCTGTCAGTTTCTATGTTGTATACTTTGTTAATCTGTCATTAAATGTGAAATCTTTATGTTATTTCTTCTTGATGTGTTGATATTTTCATTTATAAATAATATCCTTTGTATGCTCTACATCTTTTCCTATTTGAAGTTCATTATACCAACTTTATTAGAGTTACCCCTCTCTATTTTGGTTACTACTCATGTGAAATAATATTTTCCATATTTTATTGTTAACTGATTTGTTTCTTTGAATCTAAAGTAAGGCTCTTGCAGACAACACCTATGTTTTGTCATGGTTTTTTTTTATTTTTTATTTTTTTAAAATTTTATTTAATGAATATAAAATTCCAGTGTACAGCTTATGGATTACAATGGCTTCCCCCTCCCATAACTTCCCTCCCACCCGCAACCCTCCCCTCTCCTGCTCCCTCTCCCCTTCCGTTCACAACAAGATTCATTTTCAATTCTCTTTGTATACAGATGATCAATTTAGTATAAAGATTTCAACAGTTTGCACCCACATAGAAACACAAAGTGAAACATACTGTTTGAGTACTAGTTATAGCATTAAATCACAATGTACAGTACATTAAGGACAGAGATCCCACATCAGGAGCAAGTGCACAGTGACTCCTGTTGTTGACCCAACAAATTGTCACTCTAGTTTATGGCGCCAGTAACCACCCTAAGCTGTCGTCATGAGTTGCCAAGGCTATGGAAGCCTTCCAAGTTTGCCGACTCTGATCATATTCAGACAAGGTCATAAAAGACAGGATGAGGATAGTAACCAATGATCCTAAGAGTGGCATTTACCAGGTTTGAACAATTATACAGCATTAAGTGGGGAAGAGGACCATCAGTACACACAGGTTGGGAGTAGAACCATTGGTGGTAGAGTAGAGGTTATGATTACAAAGGAATGAGGCCCGTGTGTGCTAGACAGTGTCTAAAACAAAGGACAGAGTCATTATTAGAGGAGCTAAGAAAGGTGCTGTCTAAGCTACAATTAAGTTTTCTGATTGAGAGGCAAATAGAACCTGCTAGAAGGGGCCTGATAATAATCTGTTGGGCTTCATGCCTTTTAAGTTAAGAGGCCCAGACCTATCTATCTCTTCACATGGGGTATATCCTAAGGGAGGTGTGAACCTCCTAGGGGAAGGCACCCTGTTGACTTTCATTACTTGGCTGGCCTGGGAGGAGAGCTGGCCAGGTAAAGGCAGGTGGCATCTCTAACAAGAAATTTACAGTTCTGCCTGCAATGTTGCTGACCCTACTTGACCATCCCCTCAGCTGCAGTGGTCACTTTGGAAGTTGGGCTGAGTGAAGGGCTTTTCAGCTTAGAGCCAATAAGATCTGTGGCTCTGACCTGGGCATCCTTCGACTCCAGGGCAGGTCCATTTCCAGTGATCCAACTCTTGGCAGAGCTGCCAGGGCTCTTCACAAGCTGACTTCTGCTGAAGCCCAGGCTTACCACATTGAAAGCCACTGCAGTGGACTGGCCTGTTGGGTCTCCTTGAGGGCAGATCACTGTACAGATCAGCCATTAATAGGCCTGCCACCCATTGCTTCTGATGCCTAGCTTTCTTTTCCTCCTGGTTTGTGTTAAAGCAGACCAGAGGATGCAAGTCAAGGGAGTGCCCAAGTCCCACCTCTAATCTTCAGTGGCCTGAACTACAAGTCTATAGTCACAGGCATGTTCTGTAGTAGTTTTTCTAAGGTAGACAATGCCCGTGAGGAAAATTATATTCTCACTTTAAAACTTCCTTTCCCTTTGGTCTGAAAGGGAGGTTTTTTCTACTTACTGTTTACTTTGCTGATGGCGAAGTGAATCTAGCTATGAGATTATTATTTAAATTCTTATTTTGGCTCTGCTATTACAGAAAAATGTTAGCCATCTCTTTTATAAGGTCTAAAGATTAAATTGTGCATCCTACAGATTCCTTCATAATAGAATTAGTTTCCTACCTTGAAGAGAATAGAGAAATGAAAGAACAAGTTGGGCTTAGAATAGAGAAATGAGGGAGCAAGTCCTAGATTGCTTGCTGACAATAGCAATATTACATGAATACTTAGCAAACCGTTTCAACCATTAGATAACAACTTAAGAAAACATTTACCAGAAGGTCCAATGCCTTCTATAAATTTTAAGAATCATGTATTTGAAAACACCTCTTAAATATCTAACATGGTGTAGTTTGTTTAGCCAGTAAACTTAAGCACAACCATCTAAAATGTTTTTAGTTTCTTTCTACCAACACGTTTAAAACATATGATACACAGATTCAGGTCACACAAATTGAAATGTATCTTTGATTGATTTTAGCAGCTTAAATTTATGGACAATCTTATCTATAAGCCATTTAAAATAAAACTCTTAATAAAATTTCCCCCTGTGGACATACAATATGTACACACATATAACATAGCATAATAGACCAATATAGCAATTTTAATAATAGCTTTTAAAATCTTTAACTCTTGTTTTTAATTTATTCTATATCTTTATCTTAAAATTTAAATTCATTAATTTTATTTGAAAAACAGAGAAGCACACTGACAGTAAGAGAGAGAGAGAAAGAGAGAGAGAGAGAGAGAGAGAGACTTACAGATTGACATAAAGAGAGAGAGATTCCATCAACTTGTTCATTCAACAGATATCTATAATAGTTGGAGCTAGGTCCAGGCAGAAGTTAGTGGCTAGAGACTCAATATAATTCATTCATGTAGGTGTTAGCCACTCAATTACTTGAGCCATCAGCTGCTGTCTGCTAGTGTGCACATTAACAGGCAGCTCGAATCTTGAGTGGGATTAGGCCCCAAACCCTGGCATTCCAATGTGGTATCCTAGCATTCTAAGCAGCATCTTATACAATGCAACAAAATCTTTCCCCAATCTCTGTATTTTGATTGGAGATTTCAATAATTTATTTAATGTTAAAAGAGAGTTCCTTTCATCATTATGCTATTTTTTCTATGTGACTTGTAATTTTCTATGCTTTTTGCATCAATATTCCTTTCTGTGTTTAGCTGATTGTATGTAATGGAATTTTTTTTCAATTATCTTCTAATTGATTGTAGTGTATATACTTTTTTTTTTGACAGACAGAGTTAGACAATGAGAGAGAGAGAGACAGAGAGAAAGGCCTTCCTTCCGTGGGTTCATCCCCCAAAATGGGCACTACGGCCATCACGCTGCGCTGATCTGAAGCCAGGAGCCAGGTGCTTCCTCCTGGTCTCCCATGCGGATGCAGGGCCCAAGCACTTGGGCCATCCTCCACTGCCTTCCCGGGCCACAGCAGAGAGCTGGACTGGAAGAGGAGCAACAGGGACAGAACCCCCGCCCCGACCAGGACTAGAACCTAGGGGTGCCGGCACTGCAGGTGGAGGATTAGCCTAGTGAGCCACGGTGTCGGCCTATAGTGTATATTCTTTACATATATTTTGTGATTTTTGTGGAGATTAAATGTAACATCTTAAAATTATGGCACTCTTATTTAAATTCAATAACACACAAGAAACTGTTCATTTAACAGCTCTGCTCCACACATTTCAATCATTGATTTCTTCAAATTAAAAAAAAAATTATATATTTTCATTTTAGTAGCAAGGCAGAGAGAGATAGAAACAGAGAAATAAAACTCTTCTATCTACTATTTTACAACTGAAATACTCACAACAGACAAGACTGGGCCACGATGAAGCAAGGAGCCAAGAAGTCAGTTTGGATTTTCCACATGGTGAGAGAGTCTAATGTACATGAACCATGCTCTGCTGCCTGCTGGAGTGCATGTTATCCAGAAGCTGGATTAGAAGTGCAGTAGCTGGGACTTGAATAGCTGGGACTCAAACCAGGCACTCCCACATGTAATGCAATTGTCGCAAACATTGACTTAAAAACTGTATAGAATGCTCGTCTCATCCATTTTTCTCTATTATTGTGTGCCCCAAGCATAAACTGATTATTTTGTTGACTTTCTCTAATTATTTGCTTTTAGATTAAGCATTTTGAAAAAAGCTGTCTCCTTAAATCTTATATAAAACAAATATTAGACTTAAACATCAATGTTACAATAATACTAAGTTTTATACTTTCCATTGTGTATACCTTTCTAAGATCTTTATTTATTCATCTGACATTAACTTTCTGTTTAGTCTCTTTTCATTTCAAACGGTTTTTCCCTTTAGTAGTTCTTACTGTGTAGCTGTGGTAGTTGTAAATTCCAGTAAGATATCTTATTTAAGATGACTGTTTTAGTATCTTCCTTATTTTTGAAATATAGTTTGTCCATATAAAAGATTCTTGGTAATTAGTTTTTGCTTTCCTTTTATCACTTTGAATACAGCATCCTTCTGCATTCTGACCTTAGTGTCTGACAAGAAAACTTACATTGATTTTACTAATTCTCTATACTTGAAGATTTACTTCTCTGTAGCTTCTTTCAAGATTCTATTTTTTGTCTTTGGCTCTCTTGTTGGGTTATATGTGTTTTGGAACTCATTCAGCTTGCAATTATTTAAGCTTTTATATTTTTATATTCATGTTTTCCATCAAAAATGATTTATCATTTCTTAAAACACCTTTCTGTCTCATATCTCTCCTCTCTGGCCCTTGGACTCCCACAGTGCTTACATTGGTCTACTTGAAGATATCCAACAGATTAATAGGGCTATGTTCACGTCCTGTCATTTTTCCCTACTTCTTGGGGAGGATGATTTCTACTATTGTAACTTCAGATTCACTGAATCTTCTACCTCTCCTGTTTCTTCTTGATGCCAATTATTTTTCATCTTAGGTATTGTATTTTCTTTTTTTTTCTCCTTAATTTGACTTGAGTTACACAAGTCATGTGTATTTCATATACACAGATTCAGAACATTGTGACACTTCCCACCCTATTTTCTCTCCCATCTCATGCTCTAACCTTTCTTCCTCCTCCCACTCACATTCCCATTCTTAACTTTTACAAATATCTA
The DNA here is from genome assembly GCF_033115175.1 of Lepus europaeus. Classification (NCBI taxonomy): domain Eukaryota; kingdom Metazoa; phylum Chordata; class Mammalia; order Lagomorpha; family Leporidae; genus Lepus; species Lepus europaeus. The sequence goes on from NC_084828.1 coordinate 58,054,996, forward strand.
CTTTGAGTTTACTTAATGATCATATAGTTAAGCCTACATTAAGTTAAAGAGTTGAACAAATAGCATGAAGAAAAAAAAAAGCACTGTCCCTAAACAGAAGAGACAAGGGCTATAAACAATCAACAAATATCAGAATGTCCATTTCAGTCCAATACATTACATTTTAGGCACTCTGTTAGTTATCTCAGATCAGTGAGAACATATGATAACTGTTTTTTTTTTTGGGGGGGGGACTGGCTTATTTCACTTAGTATAATGATTTCCAGGTGTGTCCATATTATTGCAAAAGACAGGACTTCATTTTTTTTACAGCTTAGTAGTACTCCATAGATTATATATATATATATATATATATATATATATATATATAATTTCCCTATCTAGTCAGAAGTTGATGGATATTTGGATTGATTCCATATCTTAGCTATTGCGAATTGTGCTGCAATTACATGGGTTACAGAAAATTCTTCCATATGCTGATTTCTTTTCACTTGCTAGGAGGGGCATAGCTGGCACAGTTTACATTCCCACAAATGGTGGATTAGGGTACCTTTCTCCCCACATTTTCACCAGCATTTGTTGCTTGTTGATTTCTGTATAAGAACCATTCTAACTGGAGTGAGGTGAAACCTCATTGTGGTGTTGATTTCTAGTTCCCTGATGGCTAGTTATCCTGCATAGTTTTTCAAGTGTCTGTTGGACATTTTAATTTCCTTTCTTGAAAAATGCTCGTTCAAATCCTTTGCCTGTTCAAGTCCTTGGCATGTTTCTTAACTGGATTGTTTTGTTGTTGTTGAATTTCTTGTGCTCTTTACAGATTCTTGATGTTAACACTTTGTCAGTTATGTAGTTTGCAAATATTTTCTTTCGTTTTGTTGATTGCTTCTCCACTTAACTGAGTGTTTATTTTGCAACACAGAAGCTTCTCAGTTTGATGTAATCCCATTTGTCAATTTTGGCTTGGATTGCCTGTGTTTCTGGGGTTTTCCAAGAAGTCTTTGCCTATAACAATGTCTTTCATGGTTTCCCTAATGTTCTCCAGTAATTTTATGGTATTGCATTATAGATATAGTTCTTTGATCTATTTTTGAGTGGATTTTTTATAAGGTGTAAGCTGTGGGTTTAGTTTCATACTTCTGAAAATGGAGATCTAATTTCCCCAGCACTATTTGTTAAAGAGACTATCCTTGCTCTACGGATTAATTTTAGTTCCCTTTTCAACAATAAGTTGATTGTAGATACATGGCTTGGTTTCTGGAGTTTTTATTCTGTTTCATTGGTCTACACATATGTTTTAGGTATCTTATTTTCATTTCAAGTATATTTTTGACATTTTTAAAATTTTCTTTTTCCCCTGATATTTCCATTTCATCTGTAAATAGGTTTATGCATGTTGGCATTTAGTTCATTGAGCATATTTAAGACAGTTTTCAAAAACTCTTTGTCTAGTATACCTACCATATGATCTCTTTCAAGTATTCTTCCTGTTATTTATACATTTTCTTTACCAAAAATTCCTCTTTTTTGTTATTTTTTTCTTCAAAAAGCAAATATTGAATCTAATACCATGGTAACTGTAGAAATCAGGTTCTCCTTCCCTAGGGTTCATGTTTCTTTTTGTAGGGGGGATTGTGTGGTGGAATGAGAAGTCCATGCCAAGATGGCCACTGGCAAGCGAGCATCAGTTACTCAGGAATGGCTTTGAAACCCACCTGGCAACGGAGCCCGCCTGACAACAGGCTGTGATTGGATGGCTTCGGATACTGCCTGGCAACAGGCTGTGATTGGTTAGGGCATAAAGCGCCCCTTGACTGGATTGGCTGTCTTGGCTATTTAAGCCGCTGTACCAACTGAAATAAATGAGTCTGCAGGTTGCTTGCCTTTGGTTCACTTTCACCGGACTCCCAGGGTCTGTGTGGTGACTCCACGCCTCTTGCCCCCACCACGCTCCTCCTCTCAGAATAAATCCACCTCAGCAGGATTGTTTTCATTTTTTGATAGTTTTAGGTTGCCTCCATCCTGAGGACCATCTGTTAAGTAAATTTAAGATCTTTTCACATATTTTTCTGATTTTGCCCCTCCCTGCAATGCAGGTGATTTTATAATTTCCCCTGTTATGAAGTTGCCTTTAATTGTTATAGTTCTCAATGTCTGACTCCCAGGAGAATATAAAGCAAGATATGAAAAAGAGGGAAAAATTTCACTACTTTCCTTTTTTAGGGTAAGGGCCCCCCATTCAGATTTTTTGTTCATTGCATATCACAAAGCTAATAACAAAACCAAAACTGAACATCAGAAAAACAAGTTTTATTCAATAGCCAAACAATGGAGAAATGGGAGTTTGGATCACAAATCAAATCCTCAATTTGCTGGGGTTTAAGGAGTCAAATATACAAGGCAACAGGAATGAGAGGGAGGAATATGCTAGTAAATGGGAAAAATAGTGATAGATTTTCTGGAAAAGGAGCAGTGAAGTTTTTGGAATCACAGAATCATCTTTTCTTGTCCTTTTATGGTCTCTTCTGCCAGTTGTTAGGAAGATTGTCAAATATCATGACAGAAACTAATTTTAAGCATGAAAGATTATAATGAGGCTTGATATCTGCTAGAAGTCATGTTCGTAGCCACCTTAGATCTCACAGATTTAAAGCAGCTGGCAAGGAAGTGGGGCTCCTGTCTTTAAGCCACTCTATTTTCACAGAGAATTATGTTGGTGGGGATGCAGAGGAAGTGGAAACTTAACTTAGCTTATGTATGCATTGTCCTAGGTAACAATGCTAACCTTTTATATACTTCAGAAAATATATTTAGCTTATAGGAGAAGGTCTTCAAATAAAGGAAGAGGTTTAAAGGAAGAGGGTAAAAGGATAGTGGCTAGGGCCTATTTGTCTACAACTCTGTGATTCAAAACTAAAATCAGCCTTTAGATAACAGGTCTTCAAAATTTTAGGGATAGAATACATGCTTGCTCTAGCATTTTCCCTATTTCCCTTGACATTACTTTCCACAGGCTGAGGGATCAGGTATTGGGAAGTTGCTACTGTGTGAAAAGCTGGTATTGACCAAAATTAATCTCAACTTACCATCACATACTTCCCTGGAAGTTTGAATTCTTAACAGACTTCAGAGTTGAAAATAGTTATGTCAGATTATGCCAGTACAGTTTTTTCCTAGGCACACATTTCCGGTACTTCCTATGCCACCATCTTTCCTTAATCCTAAGGCTTTTGTGAATACTTGGTTTTTATTACTTTTCTTGAATGTACTTAGTCATATATTCAAATTCTAAGAAAGTTAGTTTTTTTTTTTTTTTTTTAAAGATTTATTTGTTTCTTTGAAAGGCAGAGTTACAGAGAGGCAGAGGCAGAGAGAGAGAGAGGTCCTCCATAAACTGGTTCACACCTCAGATGATCGCAGAAGTTGGGGCTGGACCGATCTGAAGCCAGGAAACAGAAGCCTCTCCCAGGCCCCCCTATCTTTATAAATAGACTAATAGATTAATAAAAGCAAAATATCTGTCATTCTTTTTTTTTTTTTTTTTTAATTTTTGACAGGCAGAGTGGACAGTGAGAGAGAGAGAGAGAGAAAGGTCTTCCTTTTTGCCGTTGGTTCACCCTCCAATGGCCGCCGTGGTAGCACGCTGCGGCCGGCGCACCACGCTGTTCCGATGGCAGGAGCCAGGTGCTTCTCCTGGTCTCCCATGGGGTGCAGGACCCAAGCACTTGGGCCATCCTCCACTGCACTCCCTGGCCACAGCAGAGAGCTGGCCTGGAAGAGGGGCAACCGGGACAGGATCGGTGCCCCGACCGGGACTAGAACCCGGTGTGCCGGCGCCGCAAGGCGGAGGATTAGCCTAGTGAGCCGCGGCGCCGGCCTCTGTCATTCTTTCAAATCCTGGTCACCTCATTTCCTTCCTCTTCTCCCCCATTTCCCCATTTCCTACTTTTCTTGGCAGTAACAAAAATGAACGATACTTTATGCTCATTCATGGAGTAGCTTCTACTGTTTTAAATACTTGAAAGGCTCTCAATCTTGTTTAGAACTATAATGTAATTTAGACATCCTATCCACTTCTGCTTGCTGCTAGTTGAAACCTTTGGAGATAGGAAGTAGTTGTTGATTCATGAAGACTTCATTTTAAAAGTGGCAATGCAATGTTGCTCAAGTCATAGCTAGGGAATTTGTGATTCCAGACTCACTTTACCACTAAACGTTATCCAGATTACTGAATTCACCTAGATTTAATCAATGACTCTAAACTCTCTCAGAAACAAAATACAAAATCGTATTTCCAGTGATAAATATTGTTTCATTTTGCAGTTACTGTATTAAATACATGTTTGTATAGCACAAGTAGAAAAGCAAAACTTAAAATACAACCTTTCCTTAGTCACAACACCATAATTTTACAACTGATTCCACAACAATGAAGGATATTTCTCAATTCATCAAATCATGTGTATGTTTAGATAGTTAAGAGAAAAATAGAAGAAAATTATGAACTCTTATATCCAATCGTCTATTATGATTTGACTATTCAACCCCTCTAAATTTAGTATTGTAACAGTATTAAGAAGGTTTTGTCATGGATGAATTGCATCATAAAAGGACTTTTGGGACAAGGCTCTTTTATTGTTCTTTGCTTTCTGCTGTGTGCGAATTCAGAATCGAACATCATTATCTTGGATGTATAGGCTGATTCCATTTCAGACAATGAACCTATTGCCTAGGTTCTAGATAAAATAAATTTCTGTTCTAAATTACCTAGTTTCAAGTATCCTGTTATAAAAATACAAAATATATTAAGCAAAATCCTAAAAGAATTTCTGGAATTTTTAAGCCAAGATTAGACAAATTTAATTTATTGATAGTTTTTTTTGAAATTTTTATAGTATTTATTTTCTTTGAACAATGAATAGTTTTCAAAATTCTTGTTCAAAATATAGCATGGTTTGCTCTCTCATCAGTTGTTAGCAGAGGAAAGAAAATGCATACATCAAAATGCTTTGCATGATAGGACAGCTTTGAAACTATGTGAGCAGTAGTGCAATTTGTGTTGTTTTTTCTTAAACCCATGTTTTACGTGAATGCTGTTCATAATCTCTACTCAATTTTGTGAATGATTATCAAATATAAATTTGTTTAAAGTGCTGTCACTTTCTTTGTTGTCTTTTTTGAAGTACAGTTTTCTTTTCCTCAACCATTCAATCTCGTAAATGCATCATGCTCTTACACTGGAACCATTCTCATGAAATCAGTGTTTCTTTAGCATTACACACTATGCAGAAGTAACCTATGAATGACCTGTATTTTGAGTAGCATGAACTGTATAATGCACTTTAGTCAGTGTTTTTAAAAGCTTCTGAAATAAGAGCTCTTATATTTTCCATTGAGGTTAGATTTTTGCCAAGATTGTGAATGATATGCCATCAAAGATGTATTTTGAAAAGGCAGGGTGCAGGTAGTGGGTTTATTTTGACTAAAAGCATTTTCAGGTGGGTGGAGAAGAGGGTGGAGTTGATCTGGGAATGCAAGTTCAGAGCTCAGTTTTAATCCAGACTAACTGTTGACTTTTTTAGCATTTGTTATGCATATACCAAAGTTGAATGTAAACAGAAATAGTAGCTTTGTCTTATCCTGTTTTCTGTAGGACTACATATCTGCTCCAGAATAAAGTTGAAAGCTGATTAGAAAGGATTTATAACTTCTAGTTTTTAATTTTGTCATTAAATGCTGACTCACATTTAGGGTACTGACTCTCCTGCTGGGATTAATACCTTCACTCACTGTGGGATGACGAAACATTTTACTGACTACTTAAACTAATTTTCCAATCTCTTTACATTAATGCTAATTTATATTCATATTTTACCTACTCAACTAGTATATGTCCATGGATTACTATATACAAGGTATTGTGGTACAAGCCAAGTTATAGAAAGTGTAACATGAAAAGATTTGTAATAGTTAGTATCATAATTTTTCCTAAAACACTAATGCGAAATATAAGGCTTTTCCAAGGATTTTCACAAAGGACAAGCATTGTCTAAATCGCAATTAATCACACAGCTAAAAGGCATGCATCAGCATCTGTCAGTTGTGGTCAGGGAATCTTCCAGAAGATAGCAGCTTTTGTTTCCAGGCCTTGCCTTCATAAAGTCTGAACTACAGCCACAGTGAAAATATACAGAACATACACTCAAATATCTTCTCCTTAACCATTAGAATGTAGCTGTGATGGTTACTTTTATACTGGGCCATGGAGTGCCCAGATATTTGAAGAAATATTGTAGATTTACTGTAACGGCATTTTTTGAGCAGAATATTTAAATTAATTGACTTAGTAAAACAGATTTTTCTTCTTAATATGAATGAGTCTCATTTGAATAGCTGGTCTGAAAAAACAAAAACTGAACTTTCGGCCGGCGCCGCGGTTCACTAGGCTAATCCTCTGCCTTGTGGCGCCAGCACACCGGGTTCTAGTCCCGGTCGGGGCACCGGATTCTGTCCCGGTTGCCCCTCTTCCAGGCCAGCTCTCTGCTGTGGCCAGGGAGTGCAGTGGAGGATGGCTCAAGTGCTTGGGCTCTGCACCCCATGGGAGACCAGGAGAAGAACCTGGCTCCTGCCATCGGATCAGCATGGTGTGCCGGCCGCAGTGCGCTACCGCGGCAGCCATTGGAGGGTGAACCAACGGCAAAAGGAAGACCTTTCTCTCTGTCTCTCTCTCTCTCTCACTATCCACTCTGCCTGTCAAAAAAAAAAAAAATAAAATAACACTGAACTTTCCCCATTCTCTCACTTCTTCACTCCCATCTTCTCCCCAGATTAAGATAAATTCTCCTTCCCTGAAGGTTTCAGAAATTTTTCAGCATAAGGCTCAAACTGAAACATTGGCTCTTCTAAGATCTGAAGTCTGCCCACATTTGCCCTGGAAATATTCTATCCATTCTTGTTCTCGGGTCTTCAGTCTCTAACTAGAACTAGCCCTTGATTCTCCAGGGTCTCCAGTTGCTAAGTCATCTTGCAGATCTTGGAACTTCTCAATCTACAATAAGGTGAATCAATTCTTTCAAATAAAACAAATAAAACTCTTTAATCATAATTCTTTTTGTTTCTTTTTTTTTGAGAAATCTGAGAAATACACTAGACAAGAAATTTTGCTTCCTCCTTATTAATGCTTACACCAGAAGATATTGACTAGACAAATCAATCTCCGAAGTGAAGTGAGGGAAATAACTATAACAGGATGTCCACTTCTATTCCTTCCTAAGTTTCTTGCTTGTTTCAATTTTGAGGATCTATATGGAAAGGAAGAACTACTCTCACTATTTTTACTACTCTATCAATAGAATTTCTATTCATCTATCGATAGAGCTCCTATTTGTGGCAAAACATGAATTGTTGTTTCAATTATTTTAATGGTTAGATAGCTATTTCCCTTTATGTAAGTTTATTATCCTTGCAAACTAACTAGGTTTATGTATTCAACATTTTCCCCTAATAGTGCAATTTTATGGTCTGCAGTTCTCATGTTGCACATCACATCTTTAGACCTGTTCATCCTACATATCTCCTATTTTGCTTCCTCTGAAATAAATCCTTCATTTCTTCCCCACCCTCTGCCCTAGTTAACTACTGTTTTCTTCTCCTTCTATTATGTTTGATGTTTTTAAGGCTCCACACCTAATTGAGATCATGAAATTATTCTTTCCATATCTGGCTTATTTCACCCGGGATAAGTCTGTCAGACTTTTCCATGCTATGGTAAATGACAAGAGCTTATCGTATTTTAGCTTGAATAATATTCTATTGTATATATGCATCATGTTTCTTTATCTATTCATCAATTTTCGGACAAAGGTTATTTCTATACCTTACCTTTGTGAATAAAAGAATGAAAACAGGAAGGAAGTTTCCTTTAAATGGTAATAATTTAATTTTCTTTGACATACACCCAGAAGAAAGATTTTTGTGTCATAGGTATTTCTATTTGTTAATAAGATTTTGTAATTTCTTTTTTAGATAAAATGTTGTATACATAATGAATTGTTCATTAGAAAGTGAAAATTGTACTACTCATAAAGGTGGAGAAAATACTGAAGAATCTGAAGGGTCAAACATGGTGAACCATGTATGTGATAAAGCAAAAAATTGAAAGAAGATTGTATTTCCCATGATATCTTTTGATGCATGTGAAATGAAGCACTTTGCTGAATATTTATCTATAGATGCCAAACACTGGAAAAAGGTGGACATTTCTGTTCATTGTGACATTCACATTCTCAACTGGGTAATAGAGTATGTTAAAAGGAACACTAAGGAGAATAAGATAGTGAGATGCTCACTTTGAAGCCAGGAAATGTCAGTTCAATTCTTATGTCTTCAGAGTTTTTAAAAATGGAGTCACTGATTGAACAATGTCAAAAAATGTGAATATGATTGTAGCTAATCTATACAACCTGAACTGTATCAATTCAAGTCTTCTTACACATATAGCAAATCTGTTCACATACAATATAGTTGATGATTTAAATGTCAAAAATATAAGTTTAGGAATAAACTTTATGTTTTTTTTAAAGATTTATTTTATTTATTTGAAAGAGTTACAGAGAGAGGTAGAGACACAGAGAGAGGTCTTCCATCCACTCGTTCACTCCCCAGATGGCCTCAATGGCCAGAGCTGTGCACATCTGAAGCCAGGAGCCAGGAGCTTCTTTTGGGTGTCCACATGAGTGCAGGGCCCAAGGACTTGGTCCATCCTCCACTGCTTTCCCAGGCTATAGCAGAGAGCTGGATCGAAAGAGGAGCATCTGGGGCTAGAACCAGTGCCCATATGGGATGCTGGCACTTCACTTTAACCTGCTGTACCATAGCGCCCCAGGAGTAAACTTTTTCTAACAAAATTGAAAGACTGTTTGATTCTAAGTAACTGAATCCAGACTCTCAGTGCAATGCAGCAACATTAAACAGATGCTGTTTGTGTAAGAAACCTTTAACAAAAGAAACAGGAAGAAGAAGGTCTTCCATTCATGGAAAAATCAGTGACATGACATTCTCATCTGTGTTTATGTAAGAGATAAGATTTCAAATGGTCAGGAGTATTTGAATAGTCCTTTTTGAAGAGATGTATATTGGTGCTTATGAGTAACAATCAACTGGCTTACTTGTTCAAGATGTTGTCAGACTTTTCTCTGTGTTGATATTTCACATTGTCAGTACCACTCAGAAACAATGGCTTACTCTATGAATGCAAGTTCATTGAGCACCTGAAGACCGTGGGCACCAGAATTTATCCCTCTTGTAACCAAAAAGTTTTTCGGTTTGACCTATCTTACCTTACAAAAGGCTGTAAAGTGAGGAGTGATATAGTTGCCCTTTGTGATCAAGGTGAGAAAATTTGCTGAGCTACCTGACTGCTAGAATATTGGATGGTTTGCACAAGCTCAAAGATGCCATTGCTTAGCTTTTTCTAAGGATACAGTGACTGATCCTGTGGTTGGACCCTGTGATGAAATGGTTCTTGAATATGATGTCCTCCTGGAGTAATCACATCATGGAACCTCAAAATCAGGCATCCAGTGCTCTCTTTTCAATGAAAAATTAGACTCTGCAACTGAAACAACAGTCCTTATGTCAGAAGAAGAACCTTCTTCAGATCTAAGGTCACTGAAGATGAAGTTGGTAATGAAGAAGTAAATAAGAAATAAGGAAAAAAGGAGGAGCCAAAGAAGCTCACTAAACAAGAACAGCGACAACAATAACAAAACAAAACTAAACAAAAAAGCCAAACATCACCAACCCATATGGAAAAACGCATTGGAGACGCCATCTCCTGGAGATATGTCTCCTTCTGTTGTGAGCATGCAGAATAAGTAGGATGCCTCGACATCCTTGAGATTCAACCAGGATACACAAAATAAAGATCAGCAACATGTCTTTGAGAGTACAGCTCATTTAATAAAAATGAGGTTGGCTAATCTGGACTGAGTCAGTCAAAGGAAACAAAAGAAGTTGCAGAAGGTGGTTCTAGGTTTGAAGCACAAAGTATGGCCTCAGTACCACAGGAAAGCAGTTCAGATAAAAACAGAAGGTCCAAAGTCATTTTAGTCAAGGACATCCTGCATAAAGCACCTCAGACGGCCGAAGGCATGCTCTTTGGCATCTAAAGTCCTCTCTTCTTGAGTGTCTTCAGAACTATGACTTTTAAATGGCTTTTAAGGTTTTTTATTATCAGTTATTTTTACAAGTCACACAAATAATAATGCAGAGAAACAGTTTTTTTATGAAAATCCATTTTTAAATATGATACTTTTAAAATTTGCTTTTCTTTCAGTATGCTGCTAAACAACATAGGAAATAGCTTTTATAAATTTACATAGTTAAGATCCCTAATATATTTTATCCTTTACTTATTTCAATGAGAAGAGGCCTAAATTAAGTGTTTGTAATATCATTAAAATTTAGGGGACACAGCTGGTAGTGTCAGTGTGTGTGCACTGATAGCAGTGTTTTTGGGTCTATAAAACTTGGGATAGTTTTGAGAACTGTATTTTGTAGGACACAACATTAAATGATGCTAATTTTAAGTTTGCATTAATATGAAGAAGTGAGATATCTTAAAATTACAATAAAGTTTCAAGAGTTAGGTATTCCAGTCCTGTATTGAGCAGAGTGGTTATTTTACAATGTTAATACAACTTCCTTGAAATTTTTAATTCTTATCTATATTGACATCTGAGCTTAATTATTATCTCTTCTGTGAAGCTAGTGCCATTCTGAATTGGTTAAAATAACTTTTAATAGCCTTAGGTAAATCATTTCTGTTGTATGAGACATTCACCATGCATTTCTTAGTGTTCTTAAGACCTAACCATATTTCTATAGCAATTCAAGTAGCCCATTAAAGCAGTTATGATTTATATTTTCTTTAGACATATCATATATATATATATATATATATGATAGATCATAGTTTAATTTTTCTACACAGGCAGAAACAGTGCTCAGAGTAAAATATTTTAAAAATCATAAGCATATAATAAATTATGTGTTGGGAAATTTCTTGTGTGGTCTCATAAACTTTAAGACACATTGTGTCTCTATTTTAGATTTTACTTGTCTTCTTTTTTTTAAATTTTTATTTAGTAAATATAAATTTCCAAAGTACAGTTTATGGATGACAATGGCTCCCCCCCATAACTTCCCTTCCACCCACAACCCTCCCATCTCCCGCTCCATCTCCCATTCCATTCACATCACGATTCATTTTCAATATCTTGATATACAGAAGATCAATTTGGTATATATTAAGTAAAGATTTCATCAGTTTGCACCCACACAGAACATAAAGTGTAAAATACTGTTTAAGTACTAGTGATAGCATTAATTCACATTGGACAACAAATTAAGGACAGAGAGCCTACATGAGGAGTAAGTGCACAGTGACTCCTGTTGTTGACTTAACAATTGACACTCTTGTTTATGGCGTCAGTAATCTCCCTAGGCTCTAGTCATGAGTTGCCAAGGCTATGGAAGCCTCTTGAGTTCGCTGACTTAGATCTTATTCCGACAAGGTCATAGTCAAAGTGGAAGTTCTACCCTCCCTTCAGAGAAAGGTACCTCCTTCTTTGATGGCCGGTTCTTTCCTGCTGGGATCTCACTCGCAGTGAGTGTCATTTAAATCTACTGTATCCTTGTTGATCTTCTGTCTGGTTGATCTGTCTATTTCTGAGTGGAGTATTGAAGTCCCCCAGCACTATTGTATTGGAGTCTAAATCTCCCTTTAAATCCCTTAACAAATCTTTTAAATAAATCGGTGCCCTATAATTAGATGCATATACATTGATAATCATTATATCTTCCTGTTGAATTGATCGCTTAATCATTATATAGTGCCCCTCCTTGTCTCTCCTAACAGTTTTTGTGTTAAAATTTATTTTGTCTAATATTAAGATGGCTACACCTGCTCTTTTTTCATTTCTGTTGGCATGGTATATCTAATTCCTTCCTTTCACTTTCAATGTGCATACATCATTGTTGAAAAGATGTGTTTCTTGTAAGCAGCAAATAGTTAGGTTTTGTTCCTTAACCCATTCAGCCAATCTGTGCCTTTTAACTGGAGAGTAGAGGCCATTAACGTTCAATGTGACTATTGATAAGTCATAAGTTTGCCCTGCCACTTTCCCACAGATATTTTCTAATATATGCTTTGAACCTCCTGTGATCTTTTGCTGTGAGGTTTCCTTCCTTTACCTTCTTTCATATTGGTGACCGTGTTTTTGTGTTTCTGTGTGTAACACATCTTTAAGCATCTTTTGCAGGGCAGGACGAGTGGCGACAAATTCTTTCAATTTCGGTTTGCTATGAAAAGTCTTCATTTCACCTTCATTCACAAATGAGAGCTTTGCAGGATATAATATTTTGGGCTAGCAGTTTTTCTCTCTTAGTACCTGGGCTATGTCTTGCCATTCCCTCCTAGCCTATATGGTTTGTGATGAGAAGTCTGCTGTGAGTCTAATTGGAGATCCTCTGAGAGTAATCTGACATTTCTCTCTTGCACATTTTAGAATATTTTCTTATTTTTCACTGTGGTGAGTTAAATTAGAACGTGTCATGGTGAGGATCTCTTTTGGTCATGTTTACAAGCGGTACTATGAGCTTCCTGTACTAGGATGTATCTGTCCTTCTCCCAACCAGGGAAGTTCTCTGCTAGTATCTCACTAAAAAGGCCTTCTAATCCTTTCTCTTTCTCCATGTCTTCAGGAACTCCTAGAACCCGAATGTTGGGTTTTTTAATAGTATCCTGTAGATTCCCAACAACATTTTTTAGATTTCTAATTTCCTCTTCTTTTCTTTGGCTTGACTGTATACTTTCCTGTTCTCTGTCTTCTAAGTCCAATATTCTCTCTTCTGCTTCACTGACTCTGTTTTTAAGGTGCTCTAATGTGTTTGTCATTTGATCTATTGGGTTCTTCATTTCATTTTGATTTCTCTTCACTGTCACACTTTCTTGTTCTATTAGTTTCTGTGTTTCATTTTGATTCCTCCTTAATATTTCATTTTCACGAGAGAGATTTTCTATCTTGTCCATTAAGGATTTCTGTAGTTCAAGAATTTGTTTTGAAAACTTCTAAATGTTCTTATCATAAATTTTTTGAAATCTGTATCTTGCATTTCTTCCATCTCATCATCTTCATAATCTTGGTTTGGGGTGTGTTGTTCAATTTGGGGCGTCATAGTATCTTCCTTGTTCTTGTTTCCTCGGTTTCTGTTTTTGTTGCTTGGCATTGTGGAGATATTCTTTGGATTCTTCTTCCCTCACTGTGGTGTTTTTTTTTCTTGTTATACTATGACTGTATTAATGGACTGTCTGCATTTGGAGGACCCTTAGAGGCTTGAGATGGGTGGGGACAGAGAGAGCTCTGTTTGGTTCCTCAGGGTTAAGGGTGTGCCAAAGTTGACACTCCTGGGTTAGGTGTGGTAAATTTCTCTCTCTCTCCCTATTTTTTTTTTTTTTGATTCAGAAGGGAAGTAATTACACAGCTGAATGGAATTGAAGGCAATCAGCTTCCAGTCTCTGGCTCCTGTGGGTATAACATTCACCTGCTCTTTTCCAAGGACCACACAGGGAATCTGTGCCCCACTCAGTGTGGGCTCAAATTCCCCTGCAGTCTCCCATGGGATTGCCAAGGTTACTGAATTGCAGTGTCTCTGGAGAGTACTCAAGTGAACTCCGTGAGTTCTCTCACCCACCGTCTCTTTTTTCACAGTATCAATTCATTAGCTCCACACATTCACTAGGTCCTAACCTCCTGTTATTTCACCCCACCCCCCAAAGTCAAGTTTTTCTGCTTGGCTGAGGGAATGTGCAGCTCTGAAGTGGTGCAGCTTTTACAAATGTCCAAAATGGCACCTGCTCTTTGTCTTGTTCGCCTTTGAGAGGTGAGTAGAAATAGAGAGATTCGAATCCATACCAGTCACTTTTTTTTTTCCACTCTCCTCTAGTTAGCCTGGTGAACTTTCCCCCATGGGGCTTCAAGCCTTGTTCCCTCTAGGCTCTTCCTTGTCCTTTCCGGCCTGTGTTTCAGGCTACTGGGGTTTCGGCTCACTCGCATTCCAGTGGTGGTGCGTAGATTCCATGGCTGGTGTCCCGAGCCATGGGCTCCCGTGCCCTCCATGCAGGTCCACCGTGAATCACTAGTTCAGGAAGAGTTTCCTCTGCTGTTTCTCCCAGAACTCTTCCTTGAACCTGCAGTATCTCCACTTTTATTAAACTATCTCTTTCCCAACTATCAGTGGGCTCCCTTCCTATTACGCCATCTTGCTGGAAAAATCTTTACTAATGTGTGATGATTTCTGTTGAAATATTGAGAAGATACACTCAGTTTAAACATCCAGGGAGGAGGTTTTAGCTAGATGTTATTATATATAATATATATATATTTATATATATATATATATAAATATATATATATATATATTTGCCAAGGTTTTTGAACTTATGTTTGGAAATTTTGTTCCAGTATACATTTGCCCTATTGTTTAATACTTGAAAATAAATTAACAACACAACATATCAAAACTTATGGGATACAGCAAAAGCAGTGTTAAGAGGAATGTTTATAGCAATAGTTGCCTACATCAAGAAACTGGAAAGGCAGCAAATAAATGAGCTTTCAATGCACCTCAAGGATCTAGAAAAACTGCAGCAAACCAGACCCAAATCTAGTAGGAGAAGAAAAATAATTAAAATCAGAGAAGAAATCAACAGGATTGAATCCAAAAAAAAAACATTACAAAAAATCAACCAAACTTAGAGCAGGTTTTTTGAAAAAATAAACAAAATTGGCACCACATTGGCCCAACTAACTAAAAAAGAAAAGACTCAAATCAATAAAATCAGAGATGAAAAAGGGAATGAAACAACAGACACCACAGAAATAAAAAGAATCATCAGAAATTACTACAAGGACGTGTATGCCAGCAAACAGGGAAGTCTATCAGAAATGGACAGATTCCTGGACACATGCAACATACCTAAATTGAACCAGGAAGACATAGAAAACTTAAACAGACCTATAACTGAGACAGAAATTGAATCAGTAATAAAGGCCCTCCCAACAATAAAAGCCCAGGACCAGATGGATTCACTGCTGAGTTCTACCAGGCATTTAGAGAAGAACTAACTCCAATTCTTCTCAAACTATTCAGAACAATCAAAAAAGAGGGAACCCTCCCAAATTCTTTCTATGAAGCCAGAATCTCCTGAATCCCTAAGCCAGAAAAAGATGCAGCATTGAAAGAGAATTACAGACCAATATCCCTGATGAACATAGATGCAAAAATACTCAATAAAATTCTGGCCAATAGAATGCAACAACACATCAGAAAGATCATCCACCCAGACCACGTGGGATTTATCCCTGGTATGCAGGCATGTTTAATGTTCACAAATCAATCATTATGATACACCTCATTAACAACCTGTACAAGAAAAACCATATGATTACCTCAATAAATGCAGAGAAAGCATTCAATAAAATACAATACCCTTTCATGATGAAAACTATAAGCAAACTAGGTATAAAAGGAACATCCCTCAATACAATCAATGCAATGTATGAAAAACCCATGGCCAGCATCCTATTGAGTGGGGAAAAGTTGGAAGCATTTCCACTGAGATCTGGTACCAGACAGGGATGCCCACTCTCACCACTGCTATTCAATATAGTTCTGGAAGTTTTAGCCAGAGCTATTAGGTAAGAAAAATAAATTAAAGGGATACAAATTGGGAAGTAAGAAGTCAAACTATCTCTTTTTGCAGATGATATGATTTGTTATTTAGAGGATCCAAAGAACTCTACTAAGAGACTATTGGAACTCATAGAAGACTTTGTCAAAGTAGCAGGATATAAAATCAATGCACAAAAATCAACAGCCTTTGTATACACAGGAAATGTCATGGCTGAGAAAGAACTTCCAAGATCAATCCCATTCACAATAGCCACAAAAACAATCAAATATCTTGGAATAAACTTAACCAAGATCTCTACAATGAGAATTACAAAATCTTAAAGGAAGAAATAGAAGGGGATTCCAAAAAATGGAAAATTCTTCAATGCTCATGGATTGGAAGAATCAATATCATCACAATGTCCATTCTCCCAAAAGCAATTTTAAGTTCAATGCAATACCAATCAAAATACCAAAGACATTCTTTTCAGTTCGGGAAAAAAAAATGATGCTGAAATTCATATTAAGGCACAGGAGACCTCGAATAGCTAAAGCAATCTTGTACTACAAAAACAAAGCCAGATGCATCACCTATACCAGATTTCAGGACATACTACAAGGCAGTTATAATCAAAGCAGCATGGTACTGGTACAGAAACAGATGGATAGACCAATGGAACAGAATAGAAACACCAGAAATCAATCCAAACATCTACAGCCAACTTATATTTGATCAAGGTTCTAAAACCAATTCCTGGAGCAAGGACACCCTTCAACAAATGGTTCTGAGAAAACTGGATTTCCACATGCAGAAGCATGAAGCAAGACCCCTACCTTTCAACTTACACAAAAATCCACTCAACATGGATTGCAGACCTTAATCTATGACACGACATCATCAATTTATTAGAGAACATCAGATAATCCCTGCATGATATAGGCACTGGCAAAGATGTCTTGGAAGAGACCCCGGAGACACAGGCAGTCAAAGACAAAATTAACATTTGGGATTGAATCAAATTGAGAAGTTTCTATACTGCAAAAGAAACAGTCAGGAAAGTGAAGAGGCAACCAACAGAATGGGAAAAATTATTTGCAAGCTATGCAACAGATAAAGTTTAATAACCAGAATTTAAAAGGGATCAAGAAACTCCACAACAACAAAACAAACAAACCACTTAAGAGATGGGCCAAGGACCTCAATAGATATTTTTCAAAAGAGGAAATCCAAATGGCCAACAGACACATGAAAAAATGTTCAGGATCACTTGCCATCAGGGAAATGCAAATCAAAACCACAATGAGGTTTCACCTCACTCTGGTTATAATGGAACATGATTTGGGTTTGTACATATTGAAAAAAAATGTTGTATACAAATGTGATTAGGTTACTTTATTTATTTATATACTTATTTAACTTGAAGTTGGTGGGTAGGAGAGATAAATGGAGATGGAGATGGAGAGAGAGAGAGAGAGAGAGAGAGAGAGAGAGAGAGAGAAAGGGAAGGAGAGTGAGAGAGAGGGAGATAATCTCCTATCTGTTGGTTCACTTCATTCCACAAATGCCTGCAACTGGTGGGGCTGGTGCTGGTCCAGGCTGAAGCCAGGAGCTTGGAGCCCAGGGTGGATCCCCCGCATGGATGGCAGGATCTCCCATATGGATAGTCAGATCCAGCTACTTGAGCCATTACCTTTTGCTTCTCATGGTGCAAATTGGCAACAAACTGGAATCAACTGTAGCCAGGACTTGACCTCAGACACTGTTATGTGGAATGCAGAGGTCTCAAGTGGTGTCTTACTCTCTCACTCTATAGAACTCATTAGAATATCTTCTCTGGCTTTCAAATAAATAAATAAATCTTTAAAATATTTTTATTATCAGCTCACAGATGTAAATATTATGCAGTTTGGACAATTGGAATATGTATAAGTAATATTAAATTTTTAAACTCTGAAATAGTTGCATGTACTGTTTGCAGCACTCAGGTAAAAAAGTACAATAAATACAGTAAGCTCTTTACTTGGCAATAATATTAACCAAGTAGGTGTAAAGTCAGGAATGCTTATGAAATATTCTGAAAATCTGGTAATTGTAGGAATTCAGATACACTTATATGTAAGGTTAACTAACACTTGACAGTGAAAATAATATAGTGTACAAAGTGATGAAACATAAATTTAGGCTATCAATAAAATCAACAAATAGGGGAAATCTTCTATAGGGTCTGACTACCTGATTTAATAATTTGTATTCTGTAAGTGTTGTATGTACATGTAACCTCTCCACTTGGGACCTGATGGACTCAGTCAGTATTGTTTGCTGGAGTTATTTGAAATTCTTTGCACATGTTCTTGAAGATCAGTGGAACAACTTTGTAACCTCAACATCTGTTGAGCATTAACTTCACAGTCATGGATTTTGTTTCCTTTCCAGCTGTGTGCCCTCTGAATTTGGTTTGAACTTGGAAAAAAAAAATAAAACAGAAAGATCTATAATACAATCCAAATAGATAGATATTTAACTTTTTAGCACTATCAAGTTCAACCCTGGTCATGAGTCTATTTCTGCCTTCATGGAATGTTTATTTTCCTTACTGCTAATAAAGCTTCTGTGTTCATTGTCAGAATTGTAATACCCACTATTTATGTTGTTTTATCCTCTGTTGGATGTATGGACAAAGCTATGTTTTCTATTTTGATACCAAAAGAAAAACTGTCAATCTATTTGGAATAGAATTCTGCTTCAAAATGCTAAATATGTATCTAGTAGCAAAACAGTATCTGTCAAACAAATAAAAGCGATTAAAGCAGAAAATGTTTTTTTTTTAAGCTGGTGAGATCCAGCAGATCTGCTAAGAGTTTAAAAATACTAAAGAGACTAAATAAGAGAGTTTCATTTCAATTTGGAAAAACAATATGAGAGCACATCAAAACATTCATTGAAAAAGAAATTAGATGTTAAGTTTTGGAAAAAAATTGTAATCCATGCATATGTGGGTTCTTCAAAACATTTATGGAAATATGTATTAGGAAAGACGAGTGGAGGATTTCAAACAAATTTTTTGTAACAGCATAAACATATTTGAATTCCATTGTTCCATGAACTTTTAAAATAAATTTCTTTTAACATTTAGTTTTATCTTTGAAAGGCCTAGCAATAGAAAGAGATAGGAAGAGAGGGAGAGAGAGAGAGCGAGAGAGAGAGAGAGAGAGAAAGAGAGAGAGAGAGAGAGAGAATATGAATGAATCTTTAATCCACTGGCTCATTCACTTCCCAAATGGCTGCAATGGCCAGGGCTGTGCCAGTCTGAAGCTGGGAGCCAGGAACTTCATCCAGATCTCCCCCGTGGATGCACAATCCCAAAGACTTGGCCATCCTCTGCTACTTTCCCAGGCACATTAGCAGGAAGCTGCATCAGAAGTGGAGCAGCCAGAACTCAAACTGGTGCCTATATGGGATGCTTGCACAACGGATGGCAGCTTAACCCTCTTTGGCACAGCACCCCCCACCATGGACTTTTTGATGTACCCTGGCATATTACTATAGACATCTGAAAAATAGAAGAGTATAAATTGTTTTCCCTAAGACCTGAAATTGTAACAAATGGTTATTATTTTTAAATTGTAACAAATGTTTATTATTTTCCTGATCACCCCTTAGTCCCTTTATTTGCATACCATGAAAAATATGTGAACTATTTAGTGGAGTACAAAGACTTGGCAAGTGCGTGTATATTCAGAGCATTAATATATTTTCAGAACTATATATATTACATTTTATATAAGGACTTGAAATAAAATTTCTGTGGGTTCATTGGATATTTGTATAATTAATTTCTGCTTTCATTTGGTAAGCCTTATCATCTGATAAGTCTTATTATCTGCAATTTATCAGCTGAGACTCTTCCTTGCTAACATTTTTATTAACTATGGTTGTTAAGGTGGAAATGCCAGACATTTCAAATCAATTCTTTCTAACCTACTGTCAGTGACTTCAGAGACTTAGAGAGGTGTGAGCTAAGAATTTACAGTTGAATCTCAGAGAAATATTTGGTTATCATCTTTCCAAAGGATATACTGAAGAAATATTTTGGGAAAAAAACAAAGAATGAGAGAAAGACAAGACAGCCAGGAGAACTTCACTAAATAGAAGAGTGATATAGTACTAGATTCTTACTACTATTTTTCCCAATAGTAACTTTTTTCAATTTTAAGGTTCTCTTAGAGAAGAAATAAAAACAAAAAAAAATTTAGTATAGAAACATATATTAAGATTTAAAAAGAAAGTACTTATTAGAATCATTCTGAGTTTAAACATTATACCACCTGTAACAGAGTGTCTGGTGAGGAAAACATATTAGATTCCTTTGGTATGTAACGAAAGTATAATAGATATATTAATGACATGCTATATGCAAATTTAGAAGTAATGGAAATAATATCAGGGGCCAAGAGGAATGTTTTGACTGTGATTTTGTTATTACGGAACAATGAAGTTGCTGGGACAGCAGGGCTAATGGTGGTGGTAGCTCACAGGTTCAAGCCTCTCTGTACTGTGCTGTCGTGTGCTCTTCATTTTTGATTGCACAGCCCACATTACAGACAGAAGATCACTCTTGGATGCCGGGAGCCAGTCAAAATTGATTCAATAAAATGATATTTACTGTAAGCTATCATAGGCATTTCCTTCTGGTAATAATTAAGATTTCTGACAGATTGATTTAGCATAAGATTTTTTATATTTGTTTACTTACTGAAATATTTATGGACCTTTATATACATTATTTAGTTATTATTTATATTAATGTTAATTAATTGTATATTACTTGTAAATTGCTATCACTCTGTAGTATGGTGTTAAATAACATATCCCATAAGATGCTTTCTATAATGCCTATAATTCTCATTATAATTAATTTCACATTTAAAAAAAATTTCCTAAGTGCGTTGATACTCAGTTTAGAGTATAGAATAAAATAGAAAATTTAAATACGATTTATCCAAGGCTACAAACCCAGTAGTTAACAGAAAGCCAATGTCTTCTGTCTACAACCATGATTCTGGAACTGCACTATGTTGTTAAAATGAATTTCATGGAAGAGCATATCTAAAGAGACCTCTAAATTTTGAGCATATGAAGTATGATTAGGTATTCCTGACTTCAGCTTAAAAACTATGTATCTACATTACATCAATACCTGAACCTGAATCTGTATCTATACTATAGCTACGCATTTTCCTGTCTTACAGATTCTCTGTAGCCTACATATTTTCTTTGGTGTCCTTTTGAATGCCTGTATCCAATCTTCTCTTTGAGAAAGCATAAAGAAATTATATCTATTCATGCATAAAAAGAAAAAAAAACAATAATAATTCATGTGGCTGTTGCAATGACATTTTAGTGAGGTTCCGTGAGGGGATAGAAGAGACAATGAGGATATGAGCATGATATTTCTCTTAGGATTATTTCTGAGTTTCTTTCTTTCTGACCTAGTATATTTTTAAGTGCTTGGTATATGAAAAAACAAGCAAATGCCAATTGACATGAGATTTTCAATATATCCTTATCATGCTGTCTGAGGCAGTGGTAAGGTCTGTGAGGTGTGAATGGGAAACAGCAAAATGAAAACAGAAATTAATTACAAATACCCAATGAACCCACAGAAATTTTATTTCAAGTCCTTATATAAAATGTATTTATATAGTACTGGTAAATGGCCACACTCCTTTCTGTTTCTCTGTCCTTCCCTGAGCTCCCTTTCTTTGACATTCATTCTTAATTCCATCCAGAGCAGTTCCCCTAGCCATGGCTATGGAGTTTGCATCAAAAACACATCAACAAAAAGATCTCATCATTTGATCCCTGAATCTTAAATTAACAGCATTTATTACTTATAATGTTTTACTAGGATTGCAACAATTAATGTCATGGATCCTATTTCAGTACTGTGCCCCAGATCCTCTACCTTTGCATGACAGTCACTAAAACCCTGTTCCCACTATCCTAGACTAGTATGGAGCCTTTTCCTGTCTCTAACATATAAACTACCAGATGTTGGAGGTTGTTGCCACACTCACTTGTTCAAATCTTTCAAAATATCAACACTAATCTTCATGCTACAGCTACTCTCTCCACCTGAATCCCAACTGCCTGAACCAACATACAAACACACACATGCACACATATGCACATGCACACACACTCACATGCATTACCCATGTCTTCCAATTTATATCAATTCTTTGAAAAGATAAAAGTATATTAATTGTATTAATCAGTTAGAAAGGAATGACTTCAGTCTAGGATAGAATTTATGGATTTCAAACTACTTCCTGTTGGTAGCATAACCAAACATGGTCCTGTCGTCTAGAACCAGTAGCCATTACTGAACCATGGGTAAAGACCAAGAGGAATTTCATAAGAACACTAGCTGTGAACCAACTGCTCTTGATATACTCCAGTTCTCAGAGGTTCTGCTCTCTGCTACTACGTAACACAGTATTCTGAGAAGATATATTCTGAGAAGAAGCATTGAAAGTCTGAGCAATCATCATATAAAAATAGAGTTCTTAGAATGTTGGAAGTGTACAAGGAAATTGTAGATCACAATAATTTATGAAGTTTTTCATTAGACAGCCATATTCTCTTTAAATGTGCACCATCTCACTTAGAACCTAAAGGTGAAGAATGATTTGCCTTTCTTTGGCTCCATCCCATCGCTATAGATTAGAACTCCAAATCAATATTGGCCAAATGCCGGTATAATTTAAGACACTATAATTATAGGGCTTAGAGCTCTGGAAGAATTAATGATCACAGTTCAAAAGGATTAATTGGCTGGCACTGTGGCTCACATGGCTAATCCTCCACCTGCAGCACCTGCACCCCGTGTTCTAGTCCCAGTTGGGGTGCCGGATTCTGTCCCGGTTGCTCCTCTCCCAGTCCAGCTCTCTGCTGTGGCCCAGGAAGGCAGTGGAGGATGGCCCAAGTGCTTGGGCCCTGCACCCGCATGGGAGACCAGGAGAGGCACCTGGCTCCTGGCTTCAGATAGGCACAGTGCACCATCCATGGTGGCCATTTCGGGGGTGAACCAAAGGAGAAGGAATACCTTTCTCTCCGTATCTCTCTCTCACTGTCTAACTCTGCCTCTCTAATAAAACAAACAAACAAACAAAAAGGATTAATCAAAACTTAGAAAAGTATAGTAAAGACTGTCTCCTTTTCATTTCCAGGACATTCTCTCTCTACTTTTTTCTCTTTCAGATTCTTAAAAATCCAAGATACTGACATTGGTGGAATCTTTGGTTCACTAGCATGGGAATCTTGCTTTTAGGGATGAGAACAGTAGTCAGTGGTAGAAAGTATATGAGTTTGGTCTCATTCCACAGTCTTCATTGGTTTTATGTTCCCAGCCAATGTAGTTGAGGATGAAATTTCTGGTCAAATTTACTGTAAGCACTGGGATTCGTTTTCCTGTTCTGAATATTCTGAAACTAGCTCTATCTAAGGAATAAAGCTTGGATCCAGGTTTGGCTCTTATTAAACCTGGGTAGAAAAAAAAGCTTGCATTATGTCTGGGTCTTTAACTCTGTATTGTTTAGAGAAAAAGGAGATCTCCATTAATTGTGCTTCATTCATTAGAATTTTGTATTAGAAGTAGAGTTTCATCTAGCCATACAGTGCCAATTCGCCATGATTTTTTTGCCAGTATTTTAAAAGAAGTCATTAATCAAGGGGAGCATTTGGAAATTCTAATTCATGATATCCTTGAATATGTGAATTGCATTCTTTTTCTTAAGGTCTCACTCTATAAAGGACATTCATTAGAGATATAAGTTGTAGGGAGAAATTTAATCTATTCCAATTCCTTATCAAAAAGGTCTTCCAGAAAATTTAAAGTCTGTTCCAGCTTCAAGATCATCTTTGCCTCAGAGTAAAATCCTCAATTAGGTTGGGCTAAAAGGTTCTAGAAATTTCTACCTGACATGGGACACTGCCTCAATCTCTCTGAGCGCTCCTTCAGGTGACTAAAGTTCTTATCAGAACCTTAGTTATTAGACTCCTGCATCATTTTTTATCTTCTGATCATTCCTTCTGCTTCCTTCTTCCTTTAAAGGTACAAACAGCTTGAACTCTAAACTATGTATCACTTTCCATTTTTAAACTCCAACTTGTATAGAGACTATAACAACATGTATAGAGACTAAAATTCCTCATGATACATTTCTACAATATTTGTCATAGGCGGGGAGTGGGCAAAAATATAAGCTAAATTCCACTAAGAGATAGGGTCAACGCTTCTCAATATAGTAGAACACTCCAGGATAAATTTCTTATGTGATACTGATTATCAGGTATCAAGGTAATACAGTAACGGCCAAGGGACATGCTGGGTTTATTCTTATTCAAAGAGAGCAACACTCCCTTTCTGGCTACTTTGTTCTTTTTTCCTGTTACCTATCTCTAAAATGTCTCATAAATCAGTGAAATTCATCATTTTAACAATCTGAATCCCTGCCAGCTATTGAAAGCTGTTCCTATGGGAAATAAGATTTTTATTTTTTATATATATCTAACAACTAAACTTACAGAATTATCCAATTAAAAATATCAGTCATTGGAATGAGTGATAGCATATCAGTCAACTTACCCATTTACCAAAATCAAAGGAGTAAGTTTGCTTGTAACTTCAAGGGCCTGAAAAGGATAGTAAAAATCTGGTATTCCTCATTTCTCATATTTCCACCATCATTATATGCAGTCAAATTCCGGTTTTTATGTGTGCTTTTAAAATTATTTAATGTAACATTTAAAATTCATTAACATAGACAGAACATGTTTCATGAACTTCACAGATACGAATTCAAGAACAAAATGATACTTTTCTCCTTCTTATAACTGTATTTTAAACTAGAAAAACAAACTCATTGTGATAGTACATACCTGGAAATTTAATTTACTAGATATGTGAACATGTCTTCTTTTCCAAATTCATCTCTTAGAGCTTCCTATTTATTTATATATTAAGCAATACTGAATGACTTTATTTCACCTGATATGCCAGACTGTTTTGTACCATTTTGTATTTCTTCTATCATAATACACCTACAACTAAGTTCTAAGATGCAAGTACCTTTTTATGCTTCAGTACAGAAATTTACTCCAACAAAGAAATCAAACCCACCCCTTGGTAATGCCATGAGTAGATATACATACTCCTATCATTACAATCATGCCATTATTAAACTTCTGGAGAATAGGAGTAACATTTGACTACTTTTGCCTCCCTAGTATCCAGTAATTTAATATCCAGGTTGTAGCAGGTACTCAGTAGCTATTTACTAAGATAATATTCAGTTTCTATAGCTTATAATTTTTAGAATAAAAATTCATCTTACAGGATATTTGTTCTTCACAAAAATTTGTAACTATAATTGAAAAAGTTGTTACTGACAAATTAATATGCTTTTAATCACAATTAATTTCTTATAAATGGATTTTGGAAATAAACACACAAGAATAATATTATTAATATTATTAATATTATTTCTATATGACTGTTTTTACATGCCTCTGTGTACAAAACAGTTAGATTGAGTCATAGTTTTCAGTAATTTTTTTCATTAGAAATAACAGCAATTTTATTGGGATTTTTAATGACCTGATACTATACAGATGAATGATATTTATTATAGTTCCTTGCTACATTCCTCTAGCAAAATTTTGTAAATTTTGTAAGAAAATCTGCTATTTTGGTAGAAGAAATGATCATTTGACATTTTAACTTTTCCTAATCATATATAAAAGATTTATTGACACAGTGAAAATACCAGAAAAATTAGAAAGTGTCAATATGCACTTATAAAACTGAAATCATTTACGTTTTGTCCCTATGGATGATACATTGCATCCAATGTGGTGGAGCTGGTAATCAGAATTAAATTTACTCCATGAGTAACAGTTGTTAAGTCATTATCACTTCATCTATAAACTAAGTAGCTTTAATTATTTTGACCATTTAAATTGAATTTAAACTTGAACTTGATTTCCATTTCAAGTAATTTACTACATAGTGTTGAGAATTCAAAGAGAGTAAGAATCAGATTTTAGGTTTTCAACATGCTTGCAATCTAAGGGTACAAGAAAATTCAAACTTGTGTGTTAGCAAGTGCTATTTCAACCATTCAAAACCCAAACTTAAATATGAAATAACATAAGACTTACTAAAATTATATCTATATCTTTTATAGGCCTTATCCTCCTTCACACTAATAATAACATAGTAATATAATAATATAGTAATGCATTAAAATCAATTACACTGAATTTTATCTACAAATATTCAAATAAGTAGCATAGCATATTTATAACTATGTACCCCTAGTTTTCGAAGACCATAAGTGATAAAGACTTTTTAATTATTGCAGTTTCCTAATGTGCATCATGGGATTTTTATTTTAATTATATATGAACTTAAGTAATAAAAGAGACAAAATTAATAAAACTGGTTACATATCTAATTAATACTTAGCTAGAAAATTGAAAAGAGTAGGTTTAAAACTCACATTTACAAATATGTCTACACAACTGAGAAGCAAATACATGAATTGGAATTACATTTGATGAAATAATAAATAATACAGCTGAGAAAAAGAAGAATAGGTGGAACATTAAAAATTGGTTCAGATGCATGTTATATAGAAGAGGGTCTACCAGAGATTAAAATTTTGTCTACAAGCAAAGTGTATAGAAATTGTAGAGGAGTAAGACCAAAAAAGTGGCTGAAAAATATTTTTAAAATTCAAATCCCCAGATTGATAAACATTGAAATATTTAGCCGAATAAAATTTTAGATACTTCAGAGTAAAAGCATTAACAAGAAAATTAAAAAAAAAAAACTTGAAATTTATTTTTAAAATTAAGTGTATATATGAAAAAACAATTCTTATTGAAAGAAAAAATTAAAGGTTGTCATATTATTTATACTATTTAAATTAATTAATTTATTTGAGTTTCAGAGAGAGGGAGAACTCTCATGTTCTGGTTCAACCCAAGAAGCCTATCTCATCCAGAGACTGAAAGCAAAGTCTGCCAGAATTAAAATGAGAAATGGTAAACAAACCTCCACTAACAGTCTATTTCTATACATTTTTCAGTGACAATTCAAGCAGACAGGAAGAACTGTCAAAGTATAGAAAACATGAACATCAATATTTCTCTAATGGACACACTTGCACATTGCACTCAGTGCTTATAAAAGGTGCAGTCTTTTTGAGCACATATGGAATGTTTCAAAAATTGCCAGTGTACCAAGTCACAATAGGATGTTCAAAAACAATGATGAGTCAATATCAGAGGATACATTCTCTGATTCCAAAACATTAACAAAACCAAAAATTATGTGCAGGGCAGGATTTATGTCACAACAAGTAAAGCAGCCACCTATGATGCTAACATCCCTTATGGGTGTCAGTTCATGTTGTGTCTTCAAGACTTCTGTTGTAGCTCGTTGCTAATGACCTGGGAAACGCAGTGTAGATGGCCCAAATATATGGACCTCTGCCACCCACGTGGGAGACCTGGCTGAATCTCCCGGCTTTGGCTGGAGCTGCTGCTGGCCGTTTTGGCCATCTGGGATATAAACCAATGGGTGGAAGATCTCACTCTCTCTGTGTGTCTCTGCCCCAGTCTCTGTAACTCTGCCTTTCAAATAACTAAATAAGGAAATCTTTTAAAATATTATAAACTCTTTTCATTTGAAAATATCAAATCAGGTTTTCACATAAATAACTGGTGCTATAAATAATAGTTGAAGTTAAGTATTTGGAATAGACGGAAACTGAAAATGTTGAACATCAATAATGAAGAGATCAAATGAAAGCCATTTTTGAGGGAAACTAAAACATTGTATTTATAAATAAGAAAAGGAAAAATACAGAGTGATTTTAGCATATGATTATATGGTTGATGTAGATGATATAAAATTACTGATTTCACAATTGTTTCTACATGAATGCTAACGTGACTTTTACAGGAGTTTCTGAGGAATAGTGAGTATTATAAGGCGCTTACCCAAAGAATTTAAACAACTCTCTGAGTCTCAGTCTTTACAGCCATCTTCTTTTCTCTCCCTCCCTCCCTCTCCCTCTCTTTTTCTCTCTCTCTCACTCTCTTTTTTTTTTTTTTTTTTGACAGGCACAGTGGACAGTGAGAGAGACAGAGAGAAAGGTCTTCCTTTACCATTGGTTCACCCTCCAATGGCCACCGCGGCCGGCGTGCTGCGGCCAGCACACTGTGCTGATCCGAAGGCAGGAGCCAGGTGCTTCTCCTGGTCTCTCATGCAGGTGCAAGGCCCAAGCACTTGGGCCATCCTCCACTGCACTCCTGGGCCACAGCAGAGAGCTGGACTGGAAGGGGACAACTGGGACAGAATCCAGCACCCCGACCGGGACTAGAACCCCGTGTGCTGGAGCTGCAAGGCAGAGGATTAGCCTATTGAGCTAATTCACATCTGATAATTCTAAATATTTGTGTATTAGATACTATGTGATAATTGAATGTGCATATAAAATGTGCAATGTTCAACTTCTATATCTATCAGCTCAAACACTTATCATTTCTTTGTTTTTAGAGTATTCAAATTTACCTCTATAAGCTATTTGAAATATTCAATAAAATATTAGCAATCTTAGGTACCCTAATGTGATACAGAACATTAGAAGTTATTATTCAGATGTGACTGAACCCCTTTTGACATTTATCATCCTGGCTCCATAAATTCCCCAATACTATCATTACCACTGGTTCACACTCTTTCTGTGAAAAGTATGTCCAGTAAGTTAGAACATTCGGTATTTGTCCATCTTTCCTTGAGCTATTATACCTAATATAAGGTATACAGCAGGGATTTTGAATACAAAAAGGTAACATCACTTTGTTGCTCAAACCTATTAAGTAGAACTTTGGAAAATTTCTTGTTTAGGTTTCAGAAAATCATTATCACTTAACTTATAATAGTATATTTCAAGTACCAGAATTACAAGCTGATCTCAAAACAACCACTAACTGCAGCTTCATTCCCCTTGGCCCTTTATAATGGATATTAGATTTAAGCAATAAATTTGAGAATACTTTATTTTATGTAATAATAGACATTCTTTGGTTTAGGACAATCTAAAACCATTAAGTTGGCCGGCGCCGCAGCTCACTAGACTAATCCTCTGCCTGCGGCGCCGGCACACCGGGTTCTAGTCCCAGTTGGGGTGCTGGATTCTGTCCTGGTTGCTCCTCTTCCAGTCCAGCTCTCTGCTGTGGCCCAGGAAGGCAGTGGAGGATGGCCCAAGTGCTTGGGCCCTGCACCCGCATGGGAGACCAGGAGGAAGCACCTGGCTCCTGGCTTTGGATCAGCACGGTGCGCTGGCTCAGCACACCAGCCATGGTGGCCATTTGGTAAAGGAAGACCTTTCTCTCTGTCTCTCTCTCTGTGTCCACTCTGCATGTCAAAATAAATAAATAAATAAATACATACATAAGTAAAAATAAATAAAACCAATAAGTTGACTGTTGGAGTTCTATAATAAACGGATGAAAAGTCCTATGGACTTTAACAAATTAGGTAAAGCAATAGGTAAGGAGATAATTTCTTTCAAAAATAAAGAAAAAAAATAAAAACCAAAACCTCTTATTTACACCTATTTTTAAAGTTCTGAGATTCTATCTACATATCTTTTTGAATGGTATAAAAGAAACCACAATTGAAAATGTAATGAAATCCAAAGACAGGAAATACCTGTGGTGGGGGATCACTCTACAAAATGGTCTGAAGTTTCCCAATAACGTTGGTTTGGAACAGCTGCAGGAACTAATTTTGTTCGTCAAGTTTTCGATGGTGTATATTTTGTCCTTTTAGATCTTGTATTGAGCATAATCTATCACTACATGTGGAATAGACATAGTTTTTGTTAGGGAAAAAAAACTAGATTTCATTAAATTATATCAAGTCGAAAAACTGTAAACTTCAAAGGAGTATTCATGTCAATGAAAAATATTTTGTTGAAATGTTGATTTTCAGTGTTTTTCAGCAAGATATACATTTACCAAATTAATGTCTGTAGAAAACTTAAGATACTCACTTCTCTCACCTAGCTCTGAGAAGACAGCATGTCTGCACTGGCCACCAGTCAGAGGAGTAGCAGGTAGTGTCCTGCTAAAGACCACAGTGAGGTTTCACCTCACCTCAAGTAGAATGACTATCATCCAGAAATCCAAAAATACTGAATGCTTGCAGGAATGAGGAGAAAAAGGTACACTGATACAGTGTTGGTAGGAAAGTAAACTAGTACAACTATTATGGAAGACAGACTTAGATTCCTCAGAACTCTGAAAATATACCTGCTGTATGATGCTTACAACTTATCCTGGGAATATACTCAAAGGAAATGAAATCAGCCTGTGAAAAAAGTTATTTGTACCCTCATTTTTATAGCAGCTAAATTTGCAGTAGCTAAGTTGCAAAATCAACCCAGATGGTCATCAACTGATAACTGGATAAAGAAAATACTACTCAGCCATAAAAAAGAATGAAATCCTCTCTTTTGCAACAAAATGGCTACAACTGGAAATCATTACTTTT
Organism: Lepus europaeus; assembly: GCF_033115175.1. Taxonomy (NCBI): domain Eukaryota; kingdom Metazoa; phylum Chordata; class Mammalia; order Lagomorpha; family Leporidae; genus Lepus; species Lepus europaeus. Next base: position 58,085,361 of record NC_084828.1, read on the forward strand.
TTTTTTTTTTTTTGACAGGCAGAGTGGACAGTGAGAGAGAGAGACAGAGAGAAAGGTCTTCCTTTACCACTGGGTCACCCTCAAATGGCCGCTGCAGCCAGCGCACCGCACTGATCCGAAACCAGGAGCCAGGTGCTTCTCCTGGTCTCCCATTGGGTGCAGGGCCCAAGGACTTGGGCCATCCTTCACTGCCTTCCTGGGCCACAGCAGAGAGCTGGCCTGGAAGAGGGGCAACCAGGACAGAATCTGGCACCTCGACCAGGACTAGAACCCAGTGTGCCGGCGCCGCAGGTGGAGGATTAGCCTATTGTATTGCGGCACCAGACAAATCATTATGCTTAGTGAAATAAGCCAAACACACACACACAAAAACAGACATAATGTTCTAATTGGGTTGTAGCTAATATATAGAGTACAAAAATTTTAATGTATATCAGCTAAATGATGATTTTGTGATTTGATTGTTGATGGTAACCCTAATATATACTTCATGAAACAGTGGTCTATCTACCTTTTACTTTAGAGCTCTTTGTTTAGAGAAGCATGGAGCCTTTGATTATAAAATAAAATTGAAAGTATGTTATTGTGAAACATTGAAAGGAAAAAAAGGGAAAGAAAGGAAGGAAGTAGGGAGGAAAGTATCATTGGATTCTCAGAATCTTACCTATGAAATTGGTGAAATCTGTGCTCTATACATCAATAAATAAAACTATGTAATAAAAAAAGAAATAAGATTCTATGACCTACCAACGATATTTTGAAGAACATAATGGTGCTATCTTTTAGTTTCTACTGATTTGCTTCTATTATTCCCTTGGCTGTCTTTCCTTATAATTGTTAAGCTTTTTTTTCTCCAGGAGGGAAAAGAAACATCCATCTAAGAAAAGTAGGACTTGAAGAAACAAAATCTCACCCAGTCCAGAAGAGAAAACAAAGTTCTCTGACAAAGGGAAAAGGAACTGAGAAAGGGGTAAGAGGTTATTCATGAGTGTCCCATAAGAGCTGAAGATGGAACATGGTCTTCAGAGGAAATGACAGAGCCAACTAAGACAAGAGCAATCCTTGCATCTTGATCATGCCAAAATTCAAAGCAAAGTCACAACAGTCATCTATCATCAGCAGCAGAAGAAAGACAGCAGTAAGAACAAATTGTATTACCCAGAAACCATGCAAATAAACCTCTCACTAAGAAAGACAACAAACAAAAGAGCTTTCTCTGCAGACATCTCCTGAGAAGTTGACCGTCTTCCTACCTTGCCCTGAAATTCTGGAGGGCAATGTGTATGTATATAAAAAATACACACTAAAGTAAGAAAAAAAAAAAAAAGACCTACATTCTGTGCATTTTATATTGATTGGTTTATGATTTGAGATTCTGTTGAAAATAGCTACAGTTTATATATCTAGTGTCTGAATATCTGCAGTTTAGTAAATTTACTTCACTCTTTAGAATTAATTCTTACAAGAAATACCTCCTTGAAAATTCACTTAGTCATATGCACATAAGATTTACCTTAGGTTTCCCATCTTACATATTTAATATTAGGATAAAGGACATTTAAGTTTTATAACATATTGACCTATCAAAATAAATCCACTTCAAATCAAATACTCTATAGTTATTGTCCAGCAGGAAGCAGGATTACCCTTTGTAGATGCAGGGAATTACATGGAAATGGATATGACTGTTTTATCCATTAAGCAAATCACAGATTCTGTCATTCATTCCTTTTAACTGAAGTCAAATAGCAAATGTTCTTAACAAGAGAGAATAAGACCCTGCAATCTCAGACAGCTAAGTCACTAACTAAATAGAGTGACAAATTTAAAATCCATATTAGGCACATAGCTAAAAGATAAGCAAAATTAGAACAGACTAGCTTGCAATGTTTAAATACTTTAAGATAATAAATATTGCATCAATCTACAGTGAAATTAAATTTCTGTTCATGCCAAAATCATAAATAGGCATTGTATTTATTAACCTCTACTATTTATTTTCTCTCAAAACTTTATTATAATTTTAAATACATATGTAATTGTCACTAGTATCCAACTGTAATATGAACATTAAATTACCATTGCATATGGGTGAAAGTGAATTTAATTAGGCAATCCTCCCTTTACTTCTAATAATGATGATTCTTTTCTATTTGGAAGGGATATCTAGTTTTCCTTGCTCATACAAACATTCTAGAGCAAATATCTAAGCAACTCTGAAACACAATTAATGCTTTAAAGAAAACATAAGAAGAAAAAAAGAAAATATTTTCTAAGTAAATAGAAATAGGTAAAAAGCACCAAAAAATTACAAAAAAAGGGAGAAATATAGGGAAAATTTACTCCTTCCAGGTGATGTTTTAATTTTGTAAGCATATTAAAATAAGAACTTAATATGATAAACTAAATTGAAAAGAAAGAGTAGAGAATTTAGTAAAAAAATCATGTCTACTGTTGGTAGTTAAAATACTGGAAAGAAATATCAGATACTGCAAAAGAACAGAAGAGGAAGAGTGGGGCAAAAAAGAGCAAATTAAAATATGAAAGAAAATCACAGCAAGCGAGATTTACAAACGGGTGAACTCACAGTTGTTTTTACTCAAGAATAGGTACCAATGGTAGTGTATTAGTTGGCTGGGGCTGCATCAATAAAGTGATGCTGGGGCTAGCTCTGTGGCATATCAGGTAAAGCTGCCACCTACAGTGCAGGCATCTCATACGGGTGCTGATTCCAGACCCAGCTGCTCCACTTTACATCAAGCTCTCTGCTATGATCTGGGAAAGCAGTGGAAGATGGCCCGAGTCCTTGGGTCCCTACACCTGTGTGGGAGATGGGGGAAGAAGCTCCTTGCTCTGGATCCATCCAACTGCAACCACTGGGACCATTTGGATAGTGAATTGGTGGATGGAAGACCTCTCTCTTTGCCACTTTCACTGCATCTACCACTGCCTCTTCTTCCGCCTCTGCCTTTGCCTCTGCCTCTCTGTAACTCTGCCTTTCAAATAAATAAATAACTCTTTAAAAAATAAGCAAATTGGGCTGCCAAACTGAGCGATTTAGAACAGAAATTCATCTCTCTTGGTTCTTGAAGCCATAAATCAGAGTTTGATTGTTTCCTTCTGTGGTCTGTGGGGGAGAAATGTTCATGGTTGTCTTTTAGGTTTTAACTGTTTGTCAGAAGATTTTAGTGTACCTTCTGCTGCATTACCCAATCTTTTTCCTTCCATTCATATGGTGTTCTCCCTGTGTGTGTGTCTTTATCCAAATGACTTCTTATAAGGTAATCAATCTAATTGGTTTAGAGACCTACAGCACTACAGGGTGACCTCATTCTAAACTAAGAACAATGGCAGTTGCCCTATTTCCCAATAAGGTCACATTCTAAAGATTTAAGGGTTAGGATTTCATGGTATGGATTTGGGGAAAGCAAAATTCAACCCTAACAGGCAATAAAAACACAAATGTGAACCCCTTTTGCTTGTAATAGAATAACTTAAATTTAAAATTAACAATGTGATACTATTAAAATATATAGTTGCTTGAATTCTGCAGTGATGATAAATCACATTGACAAAGTCATGATGACTTCTCAAGCCAATGCTTTACTTCTGTAAGTAAGTAAAGGGATAGAATCTCTCAAAATGTATCAAATGCCTTTAAATTCTGTAGTTGACAGAAGCATTTAATGTGTGTGACTACCCTCAAGGATAATTATTTTTAAAACAGTTATGTGCTGTACAGAAAGTTGTTCTTCAAAACATTTTATTTATAAAATACTGGAAAAACAATTTCCCACATGAAGGGAACAATGGAACAACTTGATGGTCTGCATAATATATTATAATATCCAGAAATTTAATAGAGTACTTGTTGCGAACATTTTATATACTGTTATGAGTGTTCTAGATATTGATCTAAGTATTCGTGAATTTTAACAGAGTCCTTACAAAGACCCTATGAAATATATGCTAATAATATGTTTTATTTTTTATAAACCTCATGTAAGGAAAATTAAATTACTTGTCTAAGGTTATCTAAGTAAACAGCTGGGATTAAAACTTATTCTAGCTCTGGGCTAGATACATGGTATACAGTCCTAAGCTGCTGCCTGCAATTCCTGCATCCCATATGAATGCTATTTTGAGTCCCAGCTGTTCCACTTCCAGTCTAGCACCCTGCTGATATATCAGGGAAACAATCATAAGATGGCCTAAGGTTTTGGCCCCTGCCACCCGTGTGGGAGACCTGTGGGGCTCCAGCCTCCTGGCTTTGGCCTGGCCCAGCCCTGGCTCTTGTTGCCATTTGGAGAATGAGCAAGCAGGTGGAAGATCTCTCTCTCTCTCTCTCTCTCTCTCTCTCTCTGTAACTCTGTTTTTCAAATAAATAGATAAATCTTTAAAAAACTTATTCTAGCTCCAAAATCCATGCTTTTCATTATTTTGCTATATTGACATTATAAGTTGATAATAGACATGAACATACAGGTTATTTGAATGAAGTGAAGTATAATATTATACACTATATTTTCAGGTATTTGCAATGAGAAATACGCCAAAATGTAAACAACTGGTGCCTCAGATAACCATGTAATTATCAATGATTTTTACTGTTACTTGCACTTTTGGTATTTCTAACATTCAAATTTTTAAGTTGGAAGAACAATAAAAAATTTTAAAAAATCATAGGTGTATTTTAGAGATATGCTATTCATTAAACCAAATGCAATATTAAATTAAATACTTGAGGATTTATACTTGTCTTTCTCTGGGTAAGCTCTGATGTTTTAATTATTTCTTCAGCCAGCTAGATACACTGACAAAATATAAATAGAATATGTGTTTTATGTAATTAACCCAGGGTCATTACCTATTAAAGTTTAGTAGCATTTGTACCTTTGGGAACTGTGGAATACTTAGGGTACTTCATATGACCTAATTTGCATATGTGCCCCTGATAGATAGGTTTGTAGGTCCTTGGATTCTTGATTTTATCACTACTACACAGTGTTACATTCACATAAAATATTCTGATAGGGATTAGATGGAGAGTTGTAGGTATTTTTAAAATATAACCAGGTAACATAGAACAAGTATTCAGTGAAAGCACACCTATCCCAGAGAAAATAAAAAAAAATTAATAATAATTCCAATAAAAATAATTCAAAATGGAGTATAATGAAAAGACACTTTCACCCCCAATTTCACATTGTGTTCTCCAGCATCAGTGGGTTACAAATATTGCCTACATACTGAATGTAGTGGTAGAGGAATATAATTAATATATCAATTAATTGCAATAGGGCACATGAGTCAGTTACATCAATTGTTAACCAACTCTTCTTTGTTTTTGTGCTTGTCATGGCTACAAAGACAAAGTAAGACACTCTCGAGGTTACCATAGGTAATGCTTCATATCTACCTATATCCATTAGACCATATATCTACCAAAAATGTTTTATTCACTACTTTGCTTTTTAAATTTCTATTTATTGTATTTGAGGGACTGAGAGGGATAGATGGAGACATAGACAGATAGAGTACTTCAGTACATTGGTTCATTCTCCAAATGCAAGAAATGCTCTCTCAATGAACCAAAGGTGGGAGCTGAAGACGTGATCCAGATCTCCTAGTTGAGTCACAGAGACCCAAATACTTGAGCAAATACCTGCTGCCTACCAGGATGTACATTAACAGGCAGCTAAAATAGGCACAGCTGGGACTTGAATCCAGGTACTCTGATATAGAATGTAGGTAAACCACCCCCCCAAAAAAAAAAAAAAAAAAAAAAAACCACGAACATACTTGTCAATTAACCACAAGGCCAAATGTCTTCTCTGTATTTCAATGCTTCTTGCCAAGAATGTGATATTTTTGAGTATACCAGCATTGAATCCCTACAATAGTTTGGGAAGAATTCTGAGATTTCCTTGAAAAATAGGGGGAAAAAAACCAAGAAGAAGCTAAAGAGCAACACTTCTGAGAACAAGAAAGAAATTCAGATTTTTAGAGCTGAAACACAAGATCAGCTTTAGATCACTCAAAAGTATGATGACTGGAGTGCACAAGATTTGTACAGATAACTTTCTGCATCATTCATACCTAATGTCATAATTTTCTCTACAAACTAGAACAAGACTGAAATAGCTGCTTATGAGGCCAATGTTGTCCATGTTGGAGAGAAAAAGATCTCAGAGAACAGTTTTCTATAGGTTCTAAACATCAGACCTGTAGGATATTTTTACTGCAAATTGTTCAGGTCAAACCTTACTTGAAATTATTAGTTGAGTCAAGTTTATTTTTATCCCATAATACTTTTTCAGATATAGGTTTAGTTTGCTTTTGTCATATCCAGTTTAATCATAGCTGTTTACAACTGAGAAGCAGAATATGATATATTAATGACTCACACCACTAGATGAATATGAATCAGTCGATCTCTTCCTTTTATAGTTTGTCTTTTTTTAATTCTTTTTTTTTATTTAGTAAATATAAATTTCCAAAGTACAGATTATGGATTACAATGGCTTTCCACCCACATAATTTCCCTCCTTCTCGCACCCCTCCCATCTTCTGCTCCCTCTCCCATTCCATTCACATAAAGATTCATTTCCAATTATCTTTATATACAGAAATCGATTTAGTATATATTAAGTAAAGATTTCATCAGTTTGCACCAACACAGAAACACAAAGTGTAAAATACTGTTTCAGTACTAGTTATAGCATTACTTCACATTGGACAACACATTAAGGACAGATACCACATGAGACTTAAGTACACAGTGACGCCTGTTGTTGATTTAACAATTTTTTTCTTTCTTTTTTTTTTTTTTTTTTTTTTGACAGGCAGAGTGGATACTGAAAGAGAGACAGAGAGAAAGGTCTTCCTTTTTGCCATTGGTTCACCCTCCAATGGCCGCTGCGGCCAGTGCATCCTGCTGATCCGAAGCCAGGAGCCAGGTGCTTCTCCTGGTCTCCCATGCGGGTGCAGGGCCCAAGGACTTGGGCCATCCTCCACTGCCTTCCCAGGCCATAGCAGAGAGCTGGCCTGGAAGAGGGGCAACCGGGATAGAATCTGGCACTGCAACCGGGACTAGAACCCGGTGTTCCGGCGCCGCAAGGCAGAGGATTAGCCTGTTAAGCAACGGTGCCAGCCTGATTTAACAATTTGACACTCTTGTTTATGGTGTCAGTAATCTCCCTAGGCTCTAGTCATGAGTTGTCAAGGCTATGGAAGCCTTTAGGGTTTGCCAACTTCGATCTTATTCTGACAGGGTCATAGTCAAAGTGGAAGTGCTCTCCTCCCTTCAGAGAAATGTACCTCCTTCTTTGATGGCCCCGTTCTTTTCACTGGGATCTCACTCACAGAGATCTTTCATTTAGGTCTGCTTTTTTTGTTTTGTTTTGTTTTTGTTTCCAGAGTGTCTTGGCTTTCCATGACTAAAATACTCTCATGGGCTCTTCAGCCATATCCGATTCCTTAAGGGCTAATTCTGAGGCCAGAGTGCTATTTAGGACATCTGCCATTCTATGAGTCTGTTGTGTATCCCACTTCCCATGTTGGATCATTCTCTCCCTATTTGATTCTATCAGTTAGTATTAGCAGACACTAGTCTTGTTTGTGTGATCCCTTTGACTCTTAGACCTATCAGTGTGATCAATTGTGAACTGAAATTAATCACTTGGACTAGTGAGATGGCATTGGTACATGCCACCTTGAAGGGATTGTATTGGAATGCCCTGGCACGTTTCTAACTCCACCATTAGGGGTAGGTCTGATTGAGCATGTCCCAAATTGTATATCTTCTCCCTCTCTTATTCCCACTCAGAGCAGTTTTAAAACAAATATTGTAGAGTTGTACATGGAGTTCTCTCACACCCCACATTCTCTTGTTTCAAATGCTCTCAAGTGACATTTTTGCCCTCTATCTGTGCATATAACTTTTTTTGAGTAGGAATATTCAGACTAGATCAATATTTATCAGCATCCTTTCTTCTTTTATTATTAAAATAATGGGTTAATCAAGTACATTGTATTTTTATTTAGAGAAAGACTTACCAGTATTCTAAGCAAAAGCGAATGATTTTAATTGGTAGGCCAAAGAATTGGGTAAGGACAAAGTTGACAGGAAGTTTTGCTGATTCATATGATACATGTGCAGAATGCCAGGGTACTGTTTATATCACAAAATTACCAAGAATCTCTTATATTCACTGTCTTTAATTCAGCATAAACATTTTTCCCAAGACAGATGTTTAGCAATATGAAAAAATGGTTTATATTTAAATAAATGAGATCCGTGAGAGCTTTTTGATCACTGAGGTTTAGATTTGAGGTAGAAGATGACAAAACTTCCAATCCAAAATCACATCTCAGGATATCATTTTGAGGGAGTCAATTCAAATATGGAGGAATGTATGAAACAAAGAAATATCTTGAGTGGGTTTGATTTTGTGTAAAGTGATGATTGCCTTGCCCTTATTAAAGCAGATTTTGCATTTTTCTTTCTTCCTCTGCATCCTAGTTTGCCTTCAAATCTAAGGCTTCTTGTCAATATTTTAATTGAACATCATGAAGTTCTCCAAAAAGGTTTAGTGTTGTACTGACAGGGCTGTACATTTTTGCTACAGTGTAGGGCAGAATCTTTTATGTACTGGGGTTGCAAAGATAGGACATTATCATTAGCTTCAAGTGGTTCTGAGTCTAAAGTAGAAAATTATACTCTGTCTTGGTCTATGTTTATTTTGAGGAAGGATGATAACTCTTCTGTTAATAGCTTTGGGAGGAAAACTGGTGAATAAGCTTTGGGTCTTTGTGTCACACAAGCTGTTTTCACTGGTAGTCTAACAACAAAAGATAGTTATGATATCTATTAGACAGCTGTTTCACTGCTCTTGACTGATAACAAACAAACTGACCTGGGAACATTTTTACTATCAACATGACTGTATAAATGACTAGGTCAGGAGAGCTAAAAAATAAAAGAAATAAACATGTTTTTATGTAAAAAAGAAAACTCCATGTTTTTTTAAACTAGTGCATAGTCACTTAACTGCTTTTATATTTACAAATAGGAGTCAGAAGTTAAGAGGTTCAGAGAGATCTATTGTGAGTGGTTTTGTTGTTGAAATAATATTTGCTAAATTTCAGTTATATTGTTCAATTAATGAGTTGGGTCACAATATAGATTTGCTACAAGAAAACAAACATTGAATCATCACATATATGATCCCTGAACCAAATGTCCTGGTGACAACTTCTTTTCACAACCCAGAAATTTCAGACTGGAAAATGGGATCCAGTTATTGAGGTGGAAATATAACCCTGGAACCTCCTGTATTGTTAGAGATTAGAGGAACTGAGATTTTTTACCTGATGGAGCACTACCAATTTATTGATGACAGTGGGACACAAGAAAATTAATTCAGAGAAAAGTGCTTTATTTCCATGAAAAAGCAAGCATCTGGAGCTTCATTTTCTCATTAGTTTTCCTTGGTCCCAAATATCTACAGGGCAACAAAGAATAATCCAGGTAGATGCTGTTCCCACAGTGGGTTTGCATCACAGCTGAACAACCAGCAGTTACATTAATGTTAATCTTTTCTTTTGGGCTGCAAGCAAACCTTCCCAGTTTTTGGTCCCTACAGGGAGTCTCCTTACTCCCTCTCCCTCTCTCTCTCTCCCTCTCTTCCTCTCTTCCTCTCCCCCCAGCCCCATCTCTTTCCAGCACAAGCATCCTTGAGAAGATAGTCCAAAACAAAAGTAACTCTGTGCATAGAAGTACCTCTGTGCATAACAGTGCATAAAGGCAACAGACCCACCAGAGACTTTTCTCTCCCAAAGTTCTTATGCTTGGGAAAATTGTGGTGCAGCAGGTGTGCAGTTGGTTAGTTTGCTTATCAAGTTGTGGGTGTATTTCAAAATGTCGACAGGTTATTCTTCAATTTTGTAAATACCGTTTTTCCTGTCGGCTTTGTCTTTTGGCATTTCATATAATTACCTTGCACATGTGGCCATTATTTTGCTGGCAAACATTTATTGATGAGATTCTCCATGATCTGGCATGGCATTTTGGGTTATTTGATTATGCACTTAGTATCATCTCTAATTGTTATCAAGTTTGCTATTTCTGATTTTACTCTATATCTTGATACTTGTAAGTTGGGAGCTGCTAATGTCAATATAACTTTTGATGCATTTTTATTTTTTTCATCAACTAAAGAAGAAGATAAAATCAGGACGAAATCTCTATGTTTTCTATTAAAATCTTTTTTACATCAATCTTTTCATTTTTTTTTAGTTAGACACTACTGGTATGGGAAGAGCAGTGAGTCATTGTTGAAGAAATCACAATAACACAATCCAGATGTCAAATAATTAGGAAGAGAATGGAGCCACAGTTTGTTTTCTCTGGGAAGTTTGAATTCAGAAAGCTATACAGCAAAATCACAATAACATCGAGCATTTCAGTTTTAGTGATTAGATGAAGGAGTTTTGACAACACTGTTCTTTTCTAATGTCCCCATTAACACCACATGATAAGACCAAATCTCTTACTTGTCAGTTTTAAGACTGAACCCCTATCATGTTAGAGCAGGACTCAGCCCCTTGTCAGTCTCACTTAGCCCAAGGTGTCTTTGCCTTTCATTTACCAAAAGGAATTCACTGACTCAAGGGAGAGATACAGCTGCCCTGTCAAGGTTCTAATCATAGGACTCAGGAGTTATTTGCTTCTCTAATAGATAGGAACACTGTTGACCAGCATTGTACAAAGGTTATTGTTTATGAAAATTCCTAGGCCGGTGCCGTGACTTAACAGGCTAATCCTCTGCCTTGCGTCTCCGACACACCGGGTTCTAGTCCCAGTTGGGGCGCCGGATTCTATCCCGGTTGCCCCTCTTCCAGGCCAGCTCTCTGCTATGGCCCGGGAAGGCAGTGGAGGATGGCCCATGTCCTTGGGCCCTGCACCCACATGGGAGACCAGGAGAAGCACCTGGCTCCTGGCTTCGGATCAATGAGATGTGCCGGCCGCAGCGGCCATTGGAGGGTGAACCAACGGCAAAAAGGAAGACCTATCTTTCTCTCTCTCTCTCTCTCTCACTATCCACTCTGCCTGTCAAAAAAAAAAAAAAAAGAAAAAAGAAAAAAAAAAAAAGAAAATTCCTGCTCCACCTGCACACCTGCACATAACCCCCGACCTACAGGGATTCACTAAGCCATTATAAAGCTAGGCATCAGCATCACGAACCAATCAAAGGAAGGTCATGAGCACCACTGAACAACCAGTAACTTGGACATAAGCTGATCACACACCTTTCAGTCCCAATTTCACACTTTAAGAACCATTGCCCCTAACTCCTCAGGAAATCTAGGAATTAAGCAACAGCTGCTCAGCTCCTTGCTCTGTGCTTTACCATAAATACTTACTTTCTTCCACCACTCCAATGTCAGTAATTGGCTTTCTGCAGGCTGGGTGAGTGCACTCTGCTTGGGGTTTTTTAGCAACACCTCCAACTCTTTTGGGGTGTTGTTCAGCAGCAATTTATCAGTGTTGTCTCATAATAAGAGAATGATCACTATTTAGCAGATTTATTTACTGATTATCATTATGGTTCTAGCTATTTCTTTTTCACAGTAGGTAGATTAAAGATAGTTTGAATCACTGGATTTCAGAACCAATATGCATTTAAATTCAGAAAAATGATCAAATCTAGGCTCACATATAAATGTGGCCAAGTCTAGAGTCACCCCATGTAATAATTCTGGCATTAAAACTGATATCATTCTCACTCTAGTGAGGTCATGGCTTAACTCAAATTTTGAAATAGACATCTTCATAAAAATGTTTAGAGCATCTTGATATTGATTAGAGAGCATCAACTGACATATTTACAGTACATGGGCAATTATACTATTAATGAAATAGGTCATCAAAAGGGATGCTGGCACTAGAATTCAGTATCAGAGAGGCTGTAAGAAAATATGGGGATTGTGGCAATTTGGAAAGTGTACACTCTCCCTAAAACACGGCATCTGTCAGCCAGACTCAGTTAAATGTAAGAATGTCACATGTTGACAGCTTTCCCAGTATTTTCTTTTTTTTTTATTAAACTTTTATTTAATGAATATAAATTTCCAAAGTACAGCTTATGGGTTACAATGGCTTCCCCCCTCCCATAGTATTTTCAACAGAAAATGCAAAATTTTATATAAACTCCTATTTTTAAGCTACTCAAGGTTAGCTTGTGAGCTGCCAGTTTTTGACCTGGCCTTTTGATGAGAAGTGGTACCTGAAAGCAGGTGTGTGAAATCTATTCATTTACTAATGAGCCAAGAAAATAGCTGCCCTGGTCTGAAGAGGGTTCAGGATATTTCTCAGACTATAGAAAGCACCATGCATTCATGGCCAGCTTGTTGTCCAGAACACAGATCCTAAGAAGATGCTCAATATTTCTCTTTTTTTTAAATGTAAGTTCTCCAGTTCACAGAGGGAAAGGAAGAAGATATTCAAAAGCAAAAATTATTTCCTTGAAATAATATCCTCAATATCATCAAAGAAATTAAGTACCCAAAATGTAAACCAAGCATTTTTTTTGCCCAGATCACTTGAAAACTTGCTCTTGGGAATAGTGATGGAGAGGAAATCTGGCCCACTAGTTATGGGTGGCTTTGAACCAATTCAATTGAATTACTGATCTATTAAAAATACCCATTTAAAATTGAAAGATTAAAATGCCAAAGGTGCCAGTGAAATGCTAGTGATTACACAATGTAGTCAAATTTCATCTTGTACTAAGAAATCTTATTTTCTTCTGGCATTAAATAGGTAACAGCCCTCATTTTATTTTCTTAACTATTATATAATGTTTTGGAAGTACTTATAATGTGTTGTACAATCAACCCTGAATGTTAATAGTGTGAAAATTAATCCTTATAGGTATTAATTATGTAAAAAGCACTCTGGGTTTTGAGGAGGTGTTTATTATAGTAATGAATTAATGATTAAATAATAATTATAGATTACAGTGAGAAAGAAGAATATTGCAATCAAAGATACTTACGGAGAATTGTAATGTGAAATATACAGATAGGCTCCCTGTGGTTGTCTCTAATCCAATAGGAACTCATAATAAAAAGAGGGGTAGCAAATATATCAAATAGAATTTTAAAAATCAGTAATGTTTATGTTCAAGTCTGCATAATAACAAATCTGGGATCATGTCACATGATGGAAAGCACTGAGTAGTATATAGGAAGGTAAAGGTTGCAGGGGGCCACCTAAACGCCTTCTGACATTATGAAGTCTTCCTTTGGGTATCATCTTTTGGTCATTAAGATTATTGAATATCTTAGGAGATATAGCATCCTTATAACTACAAAACCCCCAACAGAGTAATATTTTTAGTATATTAGTGAACTGTCAGTCAAACGGATGTATATATCCTAAAGATATATTAAGATATTAAATCAGGTTTTCTACTTCTCTGAAGTTATTCTTATACTTTCAGTTATTCATTTTCTAGATTCAAATTCAACTTGTGTCCTGGTTTGTATTTATATATAGTTATCTTCATAATGTTAAAGGCACACAAATGCAAATATCTTCTTTAGAATTCATCACTTTCTTGAGATATCTTTTCTAACCTCCGAAGTCCACATAAACAGGTCTACTGGGTTCCAAATAGCTTTCTCTTCTGCAGCTCTTAATCATATAGGATATGCATATGCAAAGGATTGAAACAAGACACTCCTATTTCTCACTCTATAGAAAAATCAAAGAAAAATGAATTAAAGAGCTAAATATAAGAGCTAAGACTATGAAATTAGCAGAAGAAAATATGGGAAAACATTTCAAGACACTGATTTAGACAATGAATTTTTGGATAAGCCCCAAAATACAATGAAAGCAAAAATATTGAAATGTGATTCTATCAAACTAAGAAACTTATAAACAGCAAAGAAAATAATTTACAAAATGAAGAAACAACACTCAGAATGGCGGAAAATGCTTGCAAATTGTTCATATGACGAAGAAATTCCAGTATATATAAGAGAGTGAAAATCCAACAACAAAAGAGATATGGACAAATTATCTAAATATATATTTCTCAAAAGAAGATATATATCTTAAGGGTGGGGTATTGTGATGCAGCATGTTGAACCACTGCCATGACTGTGGTGCCCGCACACCATATAACAGTGCAGGTTAATGTCCTAGCTATTCTAGTTTTCAAATACAGCCTCCTGTTAATGCACTTGGAAAACAATATGTGATGGCCCATTTACTTGGATTTCTGCCAACACTTGGGGGACCCAGATTGAGTTATAGGTACTTGACTTTTGCTTGACCCAAATCTGGATGTGTGGTCATTTGGTGAGTGAATCAGTGAATGGAAGACATTTTCTCTCTCTCTCTCTCTCTCTCTCTTCCCTTTCTCTGTTGTCCTACTGAAGTAGTCAGTACAGGCTAAAATCAATTAGGCTTGAGAGCTGGAAGACCACGTCTTCGCCACGCCCCTGTGTGACTTCATGCCCTACCTGGTACCCCCACCATGCCCCTATGTGACATCAGGCTCTACCTGACCATACCTGAGAGCCCACCTGCCCACAAGCCACTCCCCTGTGGAAAATATATAAAAAAGCAGGGAGTGTCACAAAACGCGCTCTGCCTCTGCTTTGCTGCCGGTGATAAGTGATGGATAGCAGCTCAAGGTGCTTGTTGCACGTGGCTTTTGGCCTGCTCTCTGAATGGTATGGATGCTACCCTAGTTTGCAGACTTTCCCCTCTCTCCAAGCTGAACTAAAGCCCTCACTTTCCTAGATACCTTCCGCACTAAATAAAAACCTACAATATACCACGCTGCTTCATTTATCTGTGCCAGTATTTAGAATTCTTCTCTAAATATTAGACAAGAACCCTCTTGGGCTTACTAAGATTGGAGATTTATTAGTAAGCATATGGTGAAATCATATGGCACCCCAAATTCTGGTAGTACATGTGGCAACCCAGATAGCACTTCTGGGGAACTTTAAGGAGCCACATTTTGGTGTAAATTTTAGGGGGTCATGTCCGATTTCACTACCACTCAAATAAATAAATCTTTAAAAAATGTATCTTGACATTTTCTCATAATTGGACAGAATTGGGGTCATTATGTTATTTTAAATAAGCCAGACATAGAAAGACAAATATAATATGTACTCCATTACATGAAGATGGAAAAAGTAATTGATTTAAACTTAGAATGTTGGTTGCTACAGGGGCAGTATCTTGGAGAGGGGTACAGAAGTAGGTTGTATAACTAGAACCAAGGTACAGCTAGATAGACAGAAGTAATAGTCCAGGGGGTTGACTAACATGACATGAATGACACTTTATTATATACTTCATTAAAACTGGAAGAGAGCAGCTGGTAGGCTCAAAACAAAAAGAAAAAAAACAAAGGGATGGAAACGTTGGTTGCTACCATTATTCAGTTCCTGTTATGTAGAGGTATTGTTATGCACTCTACCTCATAAAAATGTACAAGTATTATATGTTAACCAACAATGTACATAAGAAGCTAATTTTTAAAAAATAAATAGTTACATGAAATGGGTAAGCAAGATTGCTAGGAAAGCATTTTCAAAGAGCATTTCTTCTTTGCAGAGAGAGACCAATGGATGCTATTGGATGTGGCTGCCCACCTTCAAGCTGGCATCTCCCTTGACCTCTCAGCTGAATGATTTACATTATTTCATTTGCACTAAGTCTATGAAATCCAGAATGTATTTTATTCTTACCATGTATTCCATTTGAACTAATATTTCAATTGTTCAAGGTATACATGAAGCTATTAGATACTATGTGTCACGTATATTCCTACATTCATGCTTAGTTAATTCATAGTATAATTTTTCATGGCATCTAGGGAACTTTTTTTCTAAAAAATACCTTCTGTAGTAGTCCAGTTATTGTATCACACATACATGAAATTATAACTTTTATTTCATTAGTAACACCTATTTTGTTTGAAAACCATAAATTTATAGAGAATGATAATTTATTTGACAATTAGAGTAGGAATTTTGTCATTACATTCTGAAGTCTTTAGCTTCATACTTGATTACTAATAACACACATAGACACAGACACACACAGATGCACACACATATATAGATATGCATGTAGTTGCATGAATGACTAAATAATTGAATTGAAGTAGTGAAAGAGAAGTGCCATAGTAGAATTTAATTATAAATTAAAACAAACTGTAACTTAAAACAACAGATATGAATTTTATCAAGATGGACTTAGGTTTAAATCTGATTCTGCTTGTTTAGCTGGATGATTTGTTTATTTTCCTTGGAGTTTTAATTTTCATTAGGGTTGTACCAAACTGCATATATAAAAGAAATGTTGCATTGCAATTGATAAAACACATTCTTTTTTTAATGAAACTTATTTATTTAAGAAAGAGAGGGAGAAGCAGAGAGAAAGGTCTTCCATCCACTATTAAAATGGCTGCAATGGCCTATGCTGGGCCTATCCAAAGACAAGAACCAGGTACCTTTTCTAAGTTTCCCATGTGAGTGCAGGGGCCCAAGCACTTGGGCCATCCTCCACTGCTTTCCCAGGCCATTAGTAGAGAGCTGAATCAGTAAAGGAGCAGCCAGGACATGAACTGGCACCCACATGGGATGCTGGCACCACAAGTGGAGGGCTAGCATTCTTTGCAACAGTGCTGGCCCACCACATTTTTATGAGTGTATTTAGACTATTGATGGTTAAATAGTCCCCAAGAGGATAGTGTGATTCTTAACATTTGCTCTGCATAAGTATGCATATCTAAGAATGGCACATTCTGAGACTTTTTTTTCTCATCTAATGAAGTAACCAAAATATTTGTTAAACATAGCACTCTAATTTACTTAATATCAGTGCTAACATATGTATTCATTTTCCCAGTACATGATCTTTGAAAATGAAACTCTATTTGCCTCAGAATTGGTGTTAATATAAGATTGACATATTTCGTGACTTTAAGAAAACTACAGGAGGTATCAAATAACATATTTCAATCAGGCACCCCCAAGACCACCCTCAGCTTCATTGATTCACTGGGATGAGAGGTCTTAGAACTTTGCAGAAAGAACGTAGACTAATACACACTAAACATTACTAAGATGGGAAGCCCACCTGAAGTTTGTACCTGCAACTTTTACTGAAGGTTGTTCATGTAAGCCAGGTAGCACCAATTTGAATGGCATCAGCTGTTCATACACCAGACTACCAGAGCAGAAACAGGTGTTCCACATACATTATCCTCAGCTTAAATTATGTGATCAGACAGGTAGATCATGGCCTAAGATCTCGGGCATTTAAAAATCCTTAACAGGCAGAAAGTTCCAAGGGATTAGATTTCACAAACCAGAAGCCAGTCACAAGGGCACAGTCCAGAGAAACAGGTATTTCTGTCAATAAAATGTCCCAGATTTGAACAATCAGGTTGTGGAATTAAACTTTTCTTGTATAATGTCTACATACAACAATATATAGTCCACAGAAAGAAATCCTGACTTACAGTGTCTCTTCTAAAAGTGTAAGTGAAACATTCTCAGGACCTTTGTGGTCAATGTTCCCTGAGACTGCCTAACTTTAAAACCATCCTAATCAAGAGAAACTTGGTAAAACAATCAGCTCTAATTTTGAAATGCATCTTACTTAACTCTTACTGTAACTGAATCTTAATGGCAGTAAATACTTAAGCACATTTGTAGTACTCCTAGGGAGGGAGAAGAAGAGAAATGATTAATTTATTGTCAGTCAAATGTTTCTTTTTCTTATTTATTTATTTATTAAAGATTTATGTTATTTATTTGAAAGAGTTACAGAGAGAGGGAAAGACAGAGAGAGAGGTCTTCCATCTGCTGGTTCACTCCCCATATGCCTGCAATGGCTGGAGCTGCACCAATATGAGGCCAGGAGACAGGAGCTTCTTCTGGGTCTCCTACATGGGTGCAGGGGCCCAAGGACCTAGACCACCTTCTACTGCTTTATCAGGCCATAGCAGAGAGCTGGATTGGAAATGGAGCAGCTGGGATGTGAACAGGCATCCATATGGGATGCTGGCACCTCTGGCCAGGGCTTTAACCCACAGCACCACAGCACATTTTCATATGTACTTTTTAACATGTCCATTCTGATAGAATAAAATGTAACAGACAATTCCACTATGATTGAACTATACATACATATATGTACAGACATATAAAATGCTCATTGTCTCTGTGTATCTATAAAATAATAGTCTATGTAAAAAAGAAATCAGAAATAAATTAAAATACCACATGAGGGTATTTTAATTAAATATCCTTACTGAAAATTTTGAGACTCTTTACAATTTTAATTTATATAACTTTTTTCAGAATAAGCTACCTTTTCATTTTTCTCCCCTGTCTCCAAACTTCTTTTCAGTTACCTAGAAAATGATTGTTAAAAACTCATGAAATATTAATGCTCCTTTGGATCCAGCTTTATTCGTTCTCTTATCCAAGCTTTTAGAGGAAATTGATGTACATAAAAATCATCTCTTGTCCTGAATACATTTCACTTATTTTTAATGCTTCCTTCTATCCTTTATCCTAGTGACTAATGTTCTTAACATGCAGTCTAAAAAAATTACTTCTTTTTTGTATGTCTTATCTACATTCACAGATACTTGAAATTTCAAGTTTGACTTCAGAAAATGATCAATGTTTAAACCATAGAAATAGCAAACTCTTTTTTTTAACTCTGGAGAGAACATTTGGAGAAGGGGGGTCTCAAATTCTACAGTTGGTTACTAAATCTGCAGTAACTCTTCACATATTCCTTGCCAAGCTGACTATGTCTCTTCCTGTTGTGTCCCTTACCTGTTTTCTTCTCCCAAAACCACAGCCTCCTTACAAAAAATTCAACCATGAGCTTTAAATTCATGAATAATGAGACAAATTTTTCTTTACATTTTTGTGTAGTAGATAATATATTTAAATTTGAAATTTTAAAGGCATTATAAGTTTCTTCAATATGTTTGTCTAAACTAGATGACTGTCTTTTCCTCTTTTAAAACATAAAGAGAACAGATTTTGTATATTTCATAGATACAATTCTAACGAGATAGTCCTCCATACCCCTTTTGCTCCATCAATCCCCCTCCTTCCTTTCTTCTTTTTCTTTCAGGAATTTTTGAAGATAAATAATTTCAGTCCAATTTGTAATCAGACTTAAGACCACAGTTTCACAGGAGTATAAATAAGGACTAAGAACAACAATAAAATTTCATGATGTCTGCTTCATTCCTATATATTTTTATATTAATTACTACTTATCTGAGAAAACATATATTTATCGTTTGAGGATTGACTTATTTTAGTAAGCATAATGGTTTGCAACTATATTCACTGTGTTGCAAAAAACAGGATTTCATTCTTTTTCATGGCAGAGTAGTAATCATAGTGTACATATACCACATTTCTTTATCCAGTCATCATTTGATAGACATATGGATTGATTCCATATCTTAGTTATTATAAACTGAGCTATAGTAAACATGGGAGTACAAATGGTACTTTCATGTTCTGATTTCATTTTAATTCTGTAAGTTCCCAAGGGTGGGATGACTGGGTCATGTGGTAAATCTATTTTCAGAAATCTTAGGAATTTCCATACTGACTACCATAATGGTTGTATTAGTTTACATTCACACCAACAATGTTTTAAGGTACATATTCTCCCACATTCTTGCCAGCATTATTATTTTTTATTTTTGGATGATAGCCATTCTACAAGGTATGAAATGAAATCTCTACATGGTTTTATTTGAACTGTACTAATGGCTAGTGATCCTGAACATTTTTTATGTGTCTGTTGGTCATTTATATTTCATCTTTTGAAAAAAAAATCCCTCTTCATGCCTTTTCCTATTTCTTAACTGGCTTTTTGTTTTTGTGATTACTGAGTTTCTTTGGCTCTTTGTAGATCCTGGATATTAATCCTTTATAGTGTACAAATATTTTCCCCCATTCTATTTATTGCCTCTTCACTTTGTTTATTGTTGCCTTTTCAGTGCAGAAACTTCTTAACTTTTGTAAATTCCCCCCTTCACCTAGTTTAGCTTTATTTATTCTTTCCTATTTATTTTCCTCACTTTCACATTCTGCAGTCCTTTATTTCTTTTGCTTTCTCACTGTATTGATTTATTATTCCATTTCATCTGTTTCTTTTCCATTTCTGTTATAGGTAGGGACTTACTAGTTTTCTTGCCTGTTTGCATATGCCAACTTCATCTTTATTTAGTTTGTTGAAACATATAATTTTGCCAAAACCTTTATGGTTTCACTAGACAGGACAAATTACTCATTCTTTTAGGGTTTCACAGCACCAAGCAGAAGTAACTACCATCTGTAATCATACTATACACACACACACACACACATTCACTACCATTCACTACCTAGAGCCATATCTGGGTCACAATAATGGTAAATAAATCTGTTGAATGGAAAAATCTTGAATTCATCAGAAGTAAATAACAAGAGATATTATAAATTATACAAGTGAATGGGGATGTGAGTAATGTTGTTATTTCTCTGCTGTTCATAAAAAGTAAGGTGCAACATTGATTATAAGAGAAAAATGAATATCATTTGGAGAACTACCAGCATTACAAACATAAACAATTACTAGAAGAAACAAAAATTGTCAATAGGTTTTTTGCTAACCTCAGTATCTCATAGAACTCTCTTAAATGAAAAGACTATAAAGAATCTATAATTTATCTATTTTTTAAAGATTTATTTATTTATTTATTAGAAAGAATTGCACAGAGAGAGGAGAGGCAGAGAGAGAGAGAGAGAGAGAGAGAGAGAGAGAGAGAGAGAGAGGTCTTCCATCCACTGGTTCACTCCCCAATTAAGCTGCAACAGCAGGAGCTGTCCAATCTGAAGCCAGGAGTCAGCAGCTTCTTCTGGGTCTTCCATGTGGATGTAGGGGCCCAAGGACTTGGGCCATCTTCCACTGCATCCCCAGGCCATTGCAGAGAGCTGGATAGGAAGTGGAGCAGCTGGGTCGCGAACCAGAGCCCATATGGGATGCCAGTGATTCAGGTCAGGGGTTAACCTGTTGCACCACAGCGCCGACCCCTCATTTATCTATTGACAGTTATGTGTGTATATGTATGTGTGTGTGTGTGTGTGTATATATATATATATATATATATATATATATATACCAAAGGCATTCCTCAGCAATGAGCCAATACAGAGAATAAAATTCTACAGTCTTCCTATTTTTCTTTTTTCTTTAAGACCACCATTCACACTTATTCTTGTGCACATGTGAGTAGGGCTGGTACAAGTAGGTACAAGTGGTGGGGAGAGAACATGGTCATAATCAGATAATGTCACCATGTGTCAAGTTACAAGCCTAAAATAAATGGTAGGTCCCCAAGTGGAAGTTTTATCAACAAAAATACCTATATTTTCCACACTTGATATGAGCTAACTATCTGGCTGGAGCAACATTTCTACCTTGTGACCTCCACCTCCTTCAAAATTCCATATTTTTCTTTCTAACCCATGTATGCCCACCTTTTTTGAACATGAACTATTTCTCCTAAACTCCTCCTTCAGACCTCTCTCAACATATTCCTGGGAAGGTAGCATCTCACAATCTTTTAACTGAACCTATCCTATTAGATTTTAACAACTAAACATAACACATGGTCAGGGAAGGCTATATAGACTCTCCCTCTTTGAAGCCTCTGATCATTGATCTTAATTATTTACTTTATCGTTAGTCATGATTTATCCTGGCTAAGTATTCCTGCTCTTCCTGGAAATGTTTAGCATTGCATTGCCCAATATGGTAACCATTGGCTACATGTGGAATCTTCAATTTATGGTAATTAAAATTACAATGAAATAAAAATGTTAGTTCTTATTGCATTAGCCATTCTTCAAATGCTGAATATCAAGAACATAGATAAATTTCCTATGCCTCACTGAAAGGCTAATGTGCACTATAGAAACTATATTTGTAAACATGATTTTCAATTAGTATTTATTCCACAACTGCAGATATGAACATAGGATGATATTGGGCATGCTTTTGTTCAACTCCTTATATTTCCTTATGAACAGAAATTTACTAGCATAAAAAACCCAGATCTCTCTTAACTCTATCAATTTATTCTATATAGGAACAAGAAGTTACCTAGCTAACTGCTTTGATTGAGATGAGGAGCTGAACATTCTTCACTATAGTTCTTTCTGTTTCCTCAATTTCTGTGAAATTATCTTCTTGCATGGACAACGTGCTCTCAAATGCATTGAATCATGTTCTGCCATTCTGTGGTGGGGGAGCTCTGAAATTGTCCTTTGCTACTGGTGACTGAAGTGGTAAGTCTATACATATCAGTAAGGCCACTAGACCAAAGATAGAAAAGCACTTCCCTTATTATCCATCCTATTAGTAACAAAAGTCAATGTTTCCAGTGGCCTCATTCCTTATCTTTTATTTTCTTGAGAGCACAGTTTAAAAAGTTGCATCCTTTTAATGAGAAAACATCAATGAAGCAATGACAGATGAAATCATATAGTTGAAATTTGGCTCTAAATGAAAAACTAAAAGTGGAGTGCTATTTTTTACATGTAATGCTGCTCCTGTATATTATTCTCGCATATTTAAAGAAGGCTTTCCATTGTATGAAATGAGAAGTGAAGCATATTTACTTTTGCAAAAAATTGAGGGAATTAATTCTGTGTATGCACATTAAATATTTATTTATAAATTCACATTCTAGATCCTTAAATATGAAGTCATTATCAACTTCTGGTATTTTTTTTCAAATTTTTAAAATATATAAACCTTCTTTGTCCAAACTGAATCAGATTAATCATGCACATAACAATATAATGTCTTAGAAGCATCCTATAACATTTTTAAAATTTTGTTAGTAGAAAATTTTCAGTAAATAAAGCTAAACAATATCACATTATGAAAAAATACTTTTAATTTTTCACACAATCTTTATATTAAAACATCAAATACATAAGTTGACATCAAAAAAATCCATAGAAAAAATGGAATTTTAAGGTAAATTTGTATTCTTGCAAAAAAACAATTTGAAATCCATGCATAATTTTTTATTATGCATTATTTCCCTGAACTTTTTGAAAACTCCTCAAATTAGAATCAACTTAATAAATTTTTTTTTAGATTTGAGTGATCATTTTATATGAAGAATAAGAATAATAGGTGGAAGTGTACCCATGTGATTGCTATGAAGAATCTTTCTTACAGAGGTACTAGTTGTGGATGATTAAGTTAGACGTTCAGAGATGTGTAGTTCATATCTCATGCTGTTCATCTATGTAAGTAGAAATAAAATGCCACTTATAAAAATGAGTTTTGAGGATTGTTTTATTGAGGAAATAATGCTTGGTAACAAGAATAATTTCTTTGACATAACTTTCTGAGCTTTGTTATTTTATATTGCATTAAAATTTAAATTAGTAACATATCATTATCAAGTAAATGAACCAAATTGTTCGTCCAAACACTTATGTGCTATAAAAAATACTCCAATAACATTTTTAAGTTTCTGATGCCTAAGGACAATTCATTTATTAGGGGAAGAAGAAATAGATTAAATAAAATGCATGCTATTAGATATTCAATAAAAGTTGACATTGACAAATTAAGAAAAAAACATTAGCAACATTAAGCGCCTCTTTAGAAAACAAAATAAATATTGCCATAGATAACTTAATGGTCAAATTAAACAGATAATAAGCCGAACATGTCTAAAATGATCCCTCTTAAAGGTTCATATGACTGCTGTTAGGATGCTTAAATTGAAAACATGACCAAGCAAACCTGATTAGTCTATATTTACCTTTCTCATTACAACCACAGAATTTGTTATATAATGCTAACCTTTTCTTTTTCAATGGATATTGTCTGACTTTGGAAAAGCAACTAAAATGCATTGAACTTGGAAAAGTACTTAAGATTTAAAATTTTCCTCCTTTCCTTCCAAAAGAGCCTGGAAATAAAATAAGTATTAATACATTGCAATTATAGTAGGATAAAATGTTCCCCATGTGAAATAAGATAAAATAAATTTATGCCTATTTTTTCTTTATGACAAATGTGTGATTACTTGAGCCTTTGTAAATTGAACCAAAATTGGGATAAATATTAAAGCATTTCAGGAGAGTCTGATGAGAAACAATAATTGCAAAGAATATCTGTATGGTATTGGAAAGAGTGTTTGCAATTATTACATATAAATTTTAAATATCTCACACCCAAATATAAGAGTGTATTCACTTTTGGGGCTCCCTAACATGTGTACAACCTTTCTTCCAGAAATTTTCTACTTTGGGAGCATTGGTGGGAACAAAAACTCCCCCTGTGATGGAAGCTGAAAATGCTAGATACTCTCTGGACTCCCCTTTCATCTGGTCTGCAGTCATGTAACCTGGCGACCTAACACAATTACTTAGAAATCAATATTGCAAAGAATGAGAGAGAATGACAGCTCCATGTTTCTAGGGACAGCTGTGACACTAGTGCAAGTTCAGAGAAGATGACATAGTCTCAAGGAAACAAAAAATAAAGAAGATTTAAGAACTATGACAAGGAAATGATGTCAGGTATGTTTATGACACAGAGATCTTGCTGCAATGAAGTAAATCAGACATCCACTGTGATTGTCAAAGAATAACATTGGCAAATGAATTTCAAAAGTTGACCTAAAAAAATTATTTGAATATTGAGACTTAAAACAGGAGCAACAGGAAAATCCAAAAAAGTTCTTTGTTTCACAGCATCCATGTTAGAAGCACTTGAGACACTCAGGGAAGATAAAATTAATATATATATTATATATATATATTATATATATTATATATATATTAAAATTAATATATATATATATTGACATGTAGAGTGGACAGTGAGAGGGAGAGACAGAGAAAGGTCTTCCTTTTTCCATTGGCTCACCCCGCAATGGCCACTGAGGCCGGTGCACTGCGCTGATCCGAAGCCAGGAGCCAGGTGCCTCTTCTGTTCTTCCATGCGGGTGCAGGGCCCAAACACCTGGGCCATCCTCCACTGCCTTCCCAGGCCACAGCAGAGAGCTAGGCAGGAAGAGGAGCAACCAGGACAGAATCTGGCGCTTCGACCGGGACCAGAACCCAATGCTTGACTATTAAAGAAGGGAGAGAATGGGGAAAGTATGTAATCTTCTTGACCACAATTGCCCAGGAAGAATATACATCATTTCTACTCCCATATCATTGGTGATAACTATGGTCCCACATTCATCAATGAGCATAGAGAGGGCTAGAAATAAAGCTGACTGCAGGAAATTCCTAGAAAGAACAGTAGTCCAGAACAGGAGGCATAGTTCTGAGTTACAACCAGGCACCTATGCCAGATCTGGCTCCCACATACTCATAGAAACTCCCAGATCATAATCTCACTGACACTCAGAGGAGATAACCCAAGTTCCACCTGTTGATTACAAAAAATTCAATGTGCAGTTTCCCCATGTGAGTCTGCTCCATCAATCTGGAAGAGTCTCCTTCTGCTCTTTCAATCTATAAAAAGCAACACAAGAACAAACTTGTGTATTTTTTCCTCATAAACACTGATAAGTTGGAAAAAAGAAGCATAATAACATTTTACTATAAAAATGTTTAATAAAAGACAAATAGTTTTCATTGATTAGTAGTGTTGATTGAATTCTACAAGGAAAATCCAGGAGAGGGAAATCCTGCAGTCCTTCATGGTGTTCTCTGAGAGAAATGCATTTGTCTGACATTTCCCAGTCCCCAGCTACAACCCTTAAAGATTAGTTTTAAGCCGGCGCTGCAGCTCAATAGGCTTATCCTCTGCCTTGAGGCGCCGGCACACCAAATTCTAGTCCCGGTTGCCCCTTTTCCATGCCAGCTCTCTGCTGTGGCCCGGGAGTGCAGTGGAGGATGGCCCAAGTTCTTGGGCCTTGCACCTGCACGGGAGACCAGGGTAAGCACCTGGCTCCTGGCTTCGGATTAGCGCAGTGCGCCAGCTGCAGCGCGCTGGCCGGAGCGGCCATTGAAGGGTGAACCAACGGTAAAGGAAGTTCTTTCTCTCTGTCTCTCTCTCTCTCTCACTGTCCACTCTGCCTATCAAAAATTAAAAAAAAAAAAAAAGTCAAGCATTATGTCACTGCAAAGAGCGGTCTGGGATTCACAAGATGAAGGCATAAAAGTCTGTATAAATCTTTAGCTTTGAAATAAAGCCAAGAATATATACCACCTCCTCTCCACTATAATCAGAAACACTAATCTAGTTTTATCTGAATTTAAAACTAAACTGAATGTATATCATCACAATTCATATATGTATTCACCTGCTAAAGTATAAATTCCATGTATATTTAAAACAGAGATACATAGAATGAATCATTTTCTTTATTGATAAAGTTAACTTTTATTGAATTAGCTGT
Source organism: Lepus europaeus (assembly GCF_033115175.1). Lineage (NCBI taxonomy): Eukaryota > Metazoa > Chordata > Mammalia > Lagomorpha > Leporidae > Lepus > Lepus europaeus. The sequence continues at coordinate 58,111,880 of NC_084828.1, forward strand.
CTGGCTAATTATATCACCAACACATGCTGAGCTATTCATTTTGTAAATAATGGCACATAATGTTAATATTATATGCCTTTACACCACTGAGAAGCATTCAGAATTTCGTCAGGAACATAGTCACCACAAGTGTTAAAGCAAACAGAGGTCTTATATAGGAATGACAAGTTCCTTGAACCTGTGAGAAGATGGGGACAGTGCATATCTACAGGTGGAAATCACCAAATAGGAAAGTACTTGGGACTGACATTGTGGCATAGTAAGTTAAGCACTTGCCTGTGGCATCGGCATCCCACTGGGCGCTGGTTCCAGTCCCAGCTGCTCCACTTCCAATCCAGCTCCATGCTGATGGCCTGGGAAAAAATGAGAGAATGGCAAAAGTGCTTGAATAATTCTAATTGTATAAACTCTTTAGGTTGAGTGTTGCTACAACAAAAACAAAACTTCCAAATAGCTTCCCCAAATTATCCCATCATTTTGTTTTCTATGAACAAATGCATGGACATTGCAGTTGATTCAAATCCTCATCCACATTTGATACTGCAAGTCATTCTATTGTTAAGTGGTAGGCAATTCGCCACCTTTACATTTACATTTTTTATTATTAGTGATGTTGTAAGGCACTTCATGCTCTTACTGAAAATTATGTGTTCTCCACTGAGAATACTTGCTTGTTCAAGTACTTTGACCCATTATGTGCATATATATATAGTGTGTGTGTAGAAAGTTTAATTAATTTTTATTTTATTAATTCATAAGAGTTCTCAATATAAAATGATTTTTAAAACATGAATATTTTCCCCAATCTGTTGGTTGCCTCATTATTTTCTTTTATCCTCTTTTTTTAATAAGATTTGTTTATTTATTTGAAAGTCAGGGCTTCACAGAGAGAGAAGGAGAGGCAGAGAGAGAGAGATAGAGAGAGAGAGAGCTCTTCCATCTTCTGGTTCACTCCTCAATTGATTGCAATGGTTGGAGCTGTGCTGATCTGAAGCCAGGAGCCAGGAGCTTGTTCTGGGTCTCCCATGTGGGTGCAGGGGACCAAGGACTTGGGCCATCCTCCACTGCTTCCCAAGGTCATAGTAGAGAGCTGTACTGGAAGTGGAGCAGCCAGGACTTGAACCAGCACCCATGTAGGATGCTAGCACTGCAGGCTTTACCCATTATAGAACAGCACCAGCCCCTCATTATTTTCTTATCACTATATTTAGATAAGCAGAAATTTCTTTTTTTTTTCTTTCTTTTTTTTTTTTTTTTTTTACAGGCAGAGTTAGACAGTGAGAGAGACAGAGAGAGAGGTCTTCGTTTTTCTGTTGGTTCACCCCCCAAGTGGCCACTACAGTCGGTGCATTGCGGCCAGCGTGCTGCACAGATCCAAAACCAGAAGCCAGGTGCTTCCTCTTAGTCTCCCTTGCGGGGGCAGGGCCCAAGGACCTGGGCCATCCTCCACTGCATTCCTGGACCACAGCAGAGAGTTGGACTGGAAGAGGAGCAACCAGGACAGAATCTGGCGCCCCAACAGGACTAGAACCTGGGCTGCCGGCGCCACAGGCAGAGGATTAGCCTAGTGAGCCATGGTGCCAGCCAGAAACTTCATTTTGCTAAAGTTTATTTTATTAATTTTTCATTATGATTAGAACTTTTATCTTAACTAAAACATAAAATATATGCCGGCACCAAATTCACTTGAAATTTTTTTGTTGCTTTCATTTTTACATTTTAAAATTAAGATCCATTTAAGAGTATTAACTTTCTTGGAATGTGTAAAGCCAATCAAACTCAATTTTTTATTTTCCTAAATTTATTCATTTTTCCAGTACCATTTATTGAAAATAATATTATTTTCCATTACTGGCAGAGAGCCTGAAGTGATAATAAGTTGGCTGTATGTGTGGAAGTTATTTCTGAAGTCATCTATTTATTCCATTATTTGGTTGGCATAGGTTTACCGTATTAGACATAGTTTTCTTTTGCTTAATTTGAACTAAGAGTTAAATCAAGTACAAGTCCTCCAACTTTTCCCTCTTTTCATAAAGTGTTTTGGTTATTCAGTATTCTGTATCGTATATCTGTATTATTCTATATTCTGTATTGTATGTATTTCTATATAAATTTTAGTTTTTTTAAGTCTTACTGAGAATTTTATTGGAATTCTATTGAGTCTATACCTAAACATGTGATGTAAGATGAATTACATTCTCCAGTTCACAAATATAATATACATGCTTTTTATATATCTGTCATTTCTCTAAACAACTTGTGTGTTGAGGCAGACTTTGGCACATTAAGACACTATGTTGGATACTCACATCTAGTATCAGAGTTTCTGGGGTGGAATCAAGTCTCCACTCCTGCTAATGCACACCCTGGGATCCAGGTAATAGATTCAAGTACTTGGATCCCCACCACCCATGGTGAGGCATTGGCTCCTACCTTCAACCTGACCATTGTTGGCTAATGACAGCATTTGGAAAGTGAATAAGTAGATGCAAGATAACTCTGCCACCTCTCAATCCCTCTGATAAATAAAAATAAAAAGTTTGGTTTTTTTTATTTCTAGTGTAGAGATTTTATATCTCTCATGTAATTCATGTATTAAATGGAACTGTAAATGGTATTTTAAAAAAATACTTTCAATAAGTAGCTAGTAGAGGCTGGGGAGGAATAAATAATGGTGAGATGCTGATCAAAATTGCAGGTAACACTGTAAGCAGTTTCTGGAAATCTATTGCTTACCAAGGTAACTATGATTGATAATAATGCATCTTATACCTGAAAAGGTTTTTATGTAGAAAAAATAATCAAGGGAACAAGTTGATATATTAATTAGCTGGATTATGTCATGAGGCATACATACATCAAAACGTCATATTTTATGTTGCAAATACATGAGATTTTTATTTGTCAATTGTATCTTAGTTAAGCTGAAAATATCATAATTATGTAACTCAACAATTGAAATAACTATAAAATAGACATCACAGGGTAAATAAATTATCAATCTTCTTATTATGTAACATCGATATGTACAAATGTGCACACACATGTTTAATTTTATATTTTGTATTGTATTTTGAATAAACTCTATCCTAGAGAACACAGATGACCTTGAGTAGCTTAAACGCTCTAAAAGTGTGTTTCTTATTTTAAATGGAATTATATCAACATATCTAAAGTTCTCATATCTCAACATCTATATTTACAGAACATACTATGTTTATATAAGCTGCTTGCAAAATGCAACATCTACTTAATTCAGTTTATAATTTAAAATTTTAAATACATCACTAAAATTTGAAATAGACTTGTACATAAATGTATTTTATTAGGTAACATGCTGCTTTCTTTGCAGATATGATTTAAAGAAAATATTTATGTTCCTCATCATAAAAAAACATGAACTAAATTTCACTCTATTTGTGTTGATAGTTTCAGTTCTAGCTCTGACAAAAACTGGCTTTGGGACCTTGAAAAGTCACCTCAAAAAATGAACTTTCGAGCTGGTGCTGTAAGCTAAGCCTCTATATGTGGCACTGATATCACTTATTGGCACAGGTTCCTGTCATGACTGCTCCTCTTCTGATCCAGCTCTCTGCTCATAGCCTGGGAAAGCAGTAGAAGATGGCTCAAGTACTTGGGTCCCTGCACCTAAGTGGGAGACCCATAGAAGCTCTTGGTTCCTGGCTTCAGATCAGCCCAGCTCTGTCCCTTGTCACCATTTGGGGAGTGAACAGTAGATAGAAGATTTTTCTCTCTGTCCCTCCCTTTCTCTTTGCCTTTCTCTCTAGCTCTCAAATAAATAAATAAAATATAAAAACAAATATTTTTGCATTAGATTCTTAATTCTTTTGAGTATATAATATATCTTTCCTTTCTCAGATGGGTTGTGAGAGAATTAAATGAAAGAAAAATAAGTTAAATAATGTATACAAGGTACAATGGACAAAGAAGCCTATAAATGCTGATACAATTATTAATATCATCATTCTTATAGGCTTTTAAAAATTTATTTTTTCCGTGTTAAAGTAGATGATCTAGAGTGATCATACTCTTAGATAAACACACACTTTTAATTGCTTTGCATTTTTTTCTTTTTTATACTGTTGAAACTCTGTTTTGCTCATTACCCTTCCATTACTTCCCATCATTTCCTTTCTCTAGGGCAATGAAGATAAGCTCTTGCTTATAGTTCATGAATTTCGACTTATGTACCTAGGGGCAGGTAATTTTCAATGGGCTGTCCTCAATGTTAGAATTTCCAGCCACTTGTGAACCTTCAGGCCAATATGTAAATATGGTTTTCTTTCTTTAAGCAGAAGAAGAGTGGGTGTTTAGAAATTCATATGCATTAAATAAGTATTTATTCAATATTACAGATGTTACCACTAAGATACTTTGCCAGGGACAAGTAAAATGAATGAGAGCAGGAGGGAGGCTGCATTTTCAAGTGACTGTCCTTCAATAAGTGTCCGCCAGGCAAAGTGTAATTGAAAGGGTTATGTCCTGAAAAACATAACATTTGCATTGCATGTGTAAAAAAGAACCACTGAAGTGCAGTCTCTCAAATTCTTATATGCTGTTTTCTTAGGGCACTGGGTTTTCAGTTAGCATTCACCTTCTTTACACTTTGGCATAGTTAAAATTATTTTATTCATGCTCTATAATTTTAAGTTTTAATTTAATGTGTCTTTTGATCACATGGCCACATGATTTAGAAATTTTGGGCTGGTGTTTATCTCCTTTACCTTAGTCCTTCTAATAAATTGTAAAGCACTATTACTAAACACAAATATACAATAGTTCCCCAATTTTATGTGTTTTCAAGTAGCTGCTTATAGACAACCCTGAATTATAACTTAGTTTAAGGTAGTGAAGAATTCAAAAGTGAAGTTTAATCTGTGATTCTATCTGGTCATGCTCATTTTCTTTTTCTTTTTTCTTTTTTTTTCTTTTTTTTATTTTTTGACAGGCAGAGTGGAAAGCGAGAGAGAGATAGAGAGAAAAGTCTTCCTTTTTGCCGTTGGTTCACCCTCCAATGGCCGCCGCGGTAGGCGCGCTACTGCCGGCGCACCGCGCTGATCCGATGGCAGGAGCCAGGTGCTTCTCCTGGTCTCCCATGGGGTTCAGGGCCCAAGCACTTGGGCCATCCTCCACTGCACTCCCGGGCCACAGCAGAGAGCTGGCCTGGAAGAGGGGCAACCGGGATAGGATCGGTGCCCCGACCGGGACTAGAACCCAGTGTGCTGGTGCTGCAAGGCGGAGGATTAGCCTGTTGAGCCACGGCAACCGCTATGGTCATGCTCATTTTCAAAACACCTGACTTTAAATATCATCTCTAAAATGTGAGACACGTTAAATATTCTTTACTTGATATACATAAACCACAGTAAAATTCCTTTCCATAAGTAAAAGACAACAGTGTAGATACAGGAAATTCTAATTAGACTGACTTAACTAAGACCAGAAATATGAAGTATACATTTCTATCTATCCTCAGCTATTCCCTTTAACACGTAAAGAACACAAGCTGGAACACAAGTGATTCTTGCTCAGTTCTGAGACAGTGAAGAGATTTCCCCAATGTTTAAGTACAAATCCAATCTCCCAACAGGTTTTTGGTTGGTATTCACAATTTTTTTTTGGAATAAGTTGAACATTATTAGTAAAGTCCAATCATATAATTATAAGTGGAAAACAGTGAGGGCATTCACTGAACTGGAATTACTACCAAAATTTCAATATACCCAATCATATTTGTTTAACCACACATGACAATCTTACTTAAATCAAGACTGTTGAACAAAAATATTCCGTCAGACAGTCATGATCTAAATTCTGGTAGGTGAGAATTAAATTATGGTGCACATCAAAAAGGCAGGAGACATTTTTGTTTTGTAGTAAATAAAGCAGTGGCCAACTATTTCTCATCTATAAATTTTTTGAGATAAGATGTCAAGTCTACCCTTTCATTATTCTTCTTAATGCCAAAGAAGATCATATTGGTTTCAGGAATGTATTTCTTGGGATTCTCCATACATTCCATCAAAATGTCTTCTCCCCGGGGGATGCCTTTGTTCACACTGGCATCTGTGTAAGAGAATTCAGTGGCCTGAACACGTCTTCTGTCCACAGACCACAGAGATTAGACCAGCCTTGTGCTTACCCTCATTTTCCAAAGTGTAGACATAGGCACATTTCTGAACAAAAAAATTTGCCTTTCTCAATATCACCCAATTTAAATTTGCTATTTTGTTGCTCATGCTTCAAAGGTCTGCACTGGGAAGATAGATGTCCTGGTCTTTAATGCACACTTAAAATTATTTCTCCATCAGCTTATCTTCTGTATATAATAGAAAACTACACACAAAAGTTATTCTTTGGTGAAAAATATGCTAAACAAATGCAATCCTATATCCCACAACAAAGACTTTCATTGAGTTTTATGAAATCTATAATATCTACTATTTAAAGTATACTTTACAAAGAGAAATGATGGTATGGTTGTAGGTAGTCTTTATCTCATAACATATTGCATCTCTTTCTTATTCCTCTAAAGGTAATTCTGAATTGAATTTTATTTAATTTTTATAATTCCCTGGCTTTTCTTTATTGTTGAATTATATATGAAGACATTTCCAAATAACATTAATTTTGCATTTTTAAAAATATATGTCAAAAATAAAAAATATGTAAATTGGTTTATTCAGTATATATCTCTCTGTGACTTTTTTAAATTTAAATTCAGTCTTAATTTGAACTTTATCCCTCTTGATATATATAGTGATACTCAGCTTGTTTTCATCTCTGAACAGTTTTCCCTGAAGGAATATAGAACATTTTACTTATTCATTCTACTGTCAAGAGACAAAGAACATTTTTTCTAGTATTAAAAATTCTGCTAAAGTAATCCTTCTATAAATATTCTAATGTATATGAACAAAAGATTCTTTATATTATGTATGTGGAATGGATGTACTTGGGTGCAAGATATTTTATATTTATATGCCCACTACAACTATATTTCTCTTGATTTTATTGATTTTCACCATTCTATTACTTCTTATTTAATTATCTTCTGACTAAATATTTTATTGTACATTTTATTATACATTTTTGCAGTATATTCTTTATTTTTCTTTTCTGACTCCTTAAATTTTGTTCATAAATGATGAGCACATTAAGCCTCTACATTGGTGAGTTTTGCATCCACAGATCCAAGCAACGACAGACTGAAAATCTTTTAAAAAAATATGTCATACTGAACACACACAGATTTTTCATTATACTTTTCATTCTATTATTTTCATTAATCCCTACACATAGTGGTGGAGCAAGTTGTAGTAATTATTAAAGGCAATTTGGAGATGATGGAAAGTACATGGGAGGATGTGCACAGGTCATATGCAAAAAGGGTTTTGATTAAGGTATAAGATAGGGGTCTTGCTTCATGCTTCTGCATGTGGAAATCTAGTTTCCCAGCACCATTTATTGAATAGACCACCCTTGCTCCAGGAATTGGTTTTAGATTCTTGATCAAATATAAGTTGGCTGTAGATGTTGGGATTGATTTCTGGTGTTTCTATCCGGTTCCATTGGTCTATCCATCTGTTTCTGTACCAGTACCATGCTGTTTTGATTACAATTCCCCTGTAGTATGTCCTTAAATCTGGTATTGTGATGCCTCAGGCTTTGTTTTTGTTGTACAAGGTTGCTTTAGCCATTTGAGGTCTCCTGTGCCTCCGTATGAATTTCAGCATCATTTTTTCCAGATCTGAGAAAAATGTCTTTAGTATTTGATTGATATTGCATTGGGAGAATGGACATTTTGATGATATTGATTCTTCCAATCCATGAGCATGGACGATTTTTCCATTTTTTGGTATCCTCTTCTATTTCTTTCTTTAAGATTTTGTAATTCTCATAATAGAGATCTCTAATGTCCTTGGTTAAGTTTATTCCAAGGTATTTGATTGTTTTTGAAGCTATTGTGAATGGGATTGATCTTAGAAGTTCTTTCTCAGCCGTGGCAAATACTTGGGCCATCTCCTCCACTTTCCCATGTGCATTAGCATGGTGCTGGATCAGAAGCAGTTCAAACAAAACATAAACCAGAGTCTACATGGAATGCCGGCTTTGAAGCTGGTGACTTAACTATGAGGTCAGCCAGACTTCTTTTCTAATATAATGTTGTCAAGCTGTTAAATGTTTTTTAGACACTAGAGTAGCTATATGCTACAAATGTTGATGTGTGGAATTTATGTTTTCACTTATTCATAAGTGTTTTCACTTTACAAGTTAATTTTAAGAATATTATATACAATTGTACTTCACAAATGTAATGGGAAATGCAATTAAAGGATAGCTGTTTTGGTGTAAAGGAAGAGAAAAATTTCCACAACTGATAACCAAATTATAAATATTCAATTTGTTCTGGTCAAGTTTTAGATTTTATGTGTAGGTTTACAAAGTGTTTCTAATTGTGTTTCAACATATTTGAATATTTCGCTTGCTATCCAGTTCCTCATATGATCACTTTTTGTCCCCACTGAGATTATGTAGAATTATCCTCAAAAATAAATGCGTACATATGTATTTATTTACTGTATGTTTTATTAATTCATATTTTATCCATTTAGCAATACTTCACTCTTGACAGCAGCCTTATACTATTATTGTGGGTATGAGTGCTAAGATGAAGTAGAATAAATCTTCCAACTTGGTCTTTAATTTTTTATTTGACTACTCTTTTTTTTTTTTTTTTTTGACAGGCACAGTGGACAGTGAGAGAGAGACAGAGAGAAAGATCTTCCTTTACTGTTGGTTCACCCTCCAATGGCCGCCACGGTTGGCGCACTGCAGCTGGCACACTGCGCTAATCCGAAGCCAGGAGCCAGGTGCTTCCCCTGGTCTCCTGTGTGGGTGCAGGGCCCAAGAACTTGGGCCATCCTCCACTGCACTCCTGGGCCACAGCAGAGAGCTGGCCTGGAAGAGGGGCAACCAGGACAGAATCCGGCCCCCCGACTGGGACTAGAACCTGGTGTGCCGGCGCCGCAAGGTGGAGGATTAGCCTAGTGAGCTGCGGCGCCAGCCTATTTGACTAATCTTGGTCATATTTCCTTATTACTGTATGTCAATTTCTTTCAAAAATCACAGAAAATTTAATGGTATAATTTTCAATATCTATATTAATTTGGGTACAAATTTCAAATTTCCACTCTTCCAACTCTAAAGTATGTAAGATTAGTAGTTATTTATTTTCCCTGAACATTTTAATGTTTTTAGTTTAGAAAGCATTCATATCTTTTATTAAACTCATTTTAGCATTATAATCTATTTATTCATTATTATCTCAAAGGCAGATAATGAGAGACACAAGAGAGAGATTGATCTTCCATTCTCTGGTTCACTCCTGAAATGCCCCAAATGCCCACCGTAGCCAGGGATCACTAAAGCTGATGCCAGGAGCCCAGAACCCAATTCCTGTCTCCAGCAACCCAGGTATTTGTGTTATCATCTGATGCCTTGCAGTCTGCAGATTAGCAGATAATTGTAGTTTGAAGCAGAACCCAAACCCAGATGCTGTAATATGGCATGCAGCTATTCCAAACAATGTCTTAACTGCTATTTAATATCTGTCTCTGTGTTTATATAATTTTGTGTTTATATAAAAGATTTCTTTTTGTTCTTTTAAATATTTATTTATTTATCTGAAAGGTAGAGTTACAGAGAGGCAGAGGCAGAGAGAAAGAGAGATAGAGAAAGAGAGAGAGGTCTTCCATCCAATGGTTCACTCTCCAATGACTGCATTGGCTGGAACTGTGTTGATCTGAAGCCAGGAGCCAGAAGCTTCTCTGGATCTTCCATATGGGTGCAGGGGCCCAAGGACTTGTACCATCTTCCACTGCTTTCCCAGGCCATAGCAGAGAGCTGGATCAGAAGTGGAGCAACTGGAACTGGAACTGGCACACATATGGGATGCCAGCACTGCAGGCGGCAGTTTTACCTGCTATGCCTCAGCGCCAGCCCCTGTAATTAATTTTTAACATTAACCCTATTCCCTAGATAAATTATTTATTCATTGTGTTTGTAGACTTCTGAAGATTTTCTGTTATACATGCCACCCATAAATAGAAAAATGTTTCATATTTCCTTTCAGAGATTAATGATTTTTATATAGTGCTTTTGCCATATAGTAGAAGTCCTTGACTTGAACATTCAATTTTCTTTTATTTTTTTTTTATTTGACAGGTAGAGTTACAGACAGTAAGAGAGAGAGAGAGAGACAGAGAGAAAGGTCTTCCTTCCATTGGTTCACCCCCTAAATGGCTGCCATGGCTGGTGCTGCACTGATCTGAAGCCAGAAGCCGGGTGCTTCTTCCTGGTCTCCCATGCAGTTGCAGGGGCCCAAGCACTTGGGCCATCCTCCACTGCCCTCACGGGCCACAGCAGAGAGCTGGACTGGAACAGGAGCAACTGGGACTAGAACCTGGCACCCATATGGGATACCGGTGCCACAGGCAGAGGATTAACCAAGCGAGCCATGGTGCCGGCCCCTGAACATTCAATTTTCTACCATGCATATGTAACTTGCCTGGGAATCCATGCCTTGTTTTCAAGGAAAATTCTGTATTTCGCCATTAAATATAGTGTTAGTTTTAAATTTTTGTTAGATATACCTTATATTGAGAAAGTTATTTTTAATTTTAGTTTATTAAAAATTTCATCATGAATTTTAAATGCTTTTTCTGTTTCCATTAATATGTTCAGTCATATTTATACCTTTCTAAATGTTAAATCCACTTTATTTTACTTGTATGATGAATCTCATTAGCTGCTTTTAATATTTTAAACCATTTTTGAATTCAGGTAACTAAACCTACTTGAAAACAAACTTTAATTCATATAACAATTTTGAGTATGCACCACACAGATCATGCTACAAGGAATATAACTGACAACAAGATTCTGGTACATGACTTTTAAATCCATTGTAGTGCTGTGCCATATCTATGTCTCCAACAAGCTACTCCTTGTCAATGCCTAAAAACAGTGTAGTATTAGGATTAACCCTTCCTGGGAGTCAAGATGGTTTCTCATCATTGACCGTTGGCTAATATATTTGCAGACAACTTTGTCACAAATCTGCCTTAGAATTCATGGTAGGCTAACATGACTCCTGCCAACCTTCTTGTCCCTCTACATTGAGTTTGGGTGCACATCATTGTCTATTCTCCAGCCTTTCTTTGGCACTTTTCCTCATTTTTCTTTCACTTAAGCATTCTCTTAACAGCATATTTACATGTTTAATCCTGTTTTTGCATCTGCTTCTCCAGGAAACTGGAAGAACCCAATTAAAAAAAAAAAACTACTTGATTTTATTAGTTAATATTTTGTGAAGGAATTTTCATCTATATTTATTATCAGTATTTTTCAAAACTTTCTTGGTTTATATTATCTTTGCCTACATTTCATTAAAGTGTGATGTTGACCTCCAAAAATTGATTTGGTATTGTTTTGCTCTTCACTTTTAGAAAAAGAAGTGTAACATTGAAAATATTTCCTTTTTTTTTTTAGATTGATTTATTTATTTGAAAATCAGAGTTATACAGAGTAAGAGAGATACAGAGTGAGAGAGAGAAAGAGAGAGAGAAAAAGAGTGGTTTTCCATCCACTGGTTCACTGCCCACATGCCCACAATGCCTGAGGTCCTGCCAGGTCAAAACCAGGAGTGAGGAGCTTCTTTTTGGGTCACCCATATGAGTTGATGGGGTCCAAACACTTGGACTATCTACCACTGCTTTCTGTAGGCCATTAGCAGGGAAATTGATCGGAAGTGGTAATACAGGAGCTGAGACACAAACCAAGGACCATCCAGGGTATCAGCACTGCAGGTAGCGGCTTTATCTGCTGTGCCACATGGTGTCCCTGAAAATATTTTTTCCTCTAATATTTAATTGATTCATTAGTGACAAAATCCAGGTGTGTTTGTATTTCGTTTATGTGTGTGAGAAGTGATTTTGTGATCTTTTTAGTTAATAAATGTAGAGCTATTCAGATTTTCTCATTCTGTTAATTTTGGTAAACTTTTTTTTTTTAAATCTGAATTTTGGTAAACTTTATTTTGTAAGAATTTGTCTTTCATCTACATTTTTGAATCTGTTTACACAAAGTCATTTATTATCCTCATCTTCAGTTTAATGTCTATTGAATGATGGCTCATCTGTGTTTTTTCATTGCAAGCGTTATTTTAATCTCACTTTCTTGCCTTCATTCCTGATCAATTTGTATGGGAGGTTTTTTTTTTTTTTTTTGAAAGAACACATTTATATTCTGGATTCCATGAATTATTTTTTATGATTTTTACTTTGATCTTCCATTCATTCATTTTCTAACTTTTTAAGATACAGTATTATTCCATTGTATTTACAATTTTATTTTTCATGTTCTTGTTTGAGAGAATTTTTAGGCAATGCTTTAGTTGAATATCTTATATGTTATATTTACATTAACTATTGTGAAAGATTATATACTTACTTGAAAGTCTGAGTGATGGGGGAGGGAAGAAGGGTGAGAGAGAGAGTGAAAGTATCTTTCATTCACTGGTTCACTGTTCAAATGGCTGCAATAGCTAGAGCCTGGGGAGATTACTGATGCCATAAACAAGAGTGTCAAATTGTTAAGTCAATAACAGGAGTCACTGTGTACTTACTTCTCATGTGGGATCTGTCCTTAATGTGTTGTCCAATGTGAAGTAATGCTATAACTAGTACTGAAACAGTATTTTACACTTTATGTTCTGTGTGGGTGCAAACTGATGAAATCTTTACTTAATATATACTAAACTGATCTTCTGTATATAAAGAGAACTGAAAATGAATCTTGATGTGAATAGAATAGGAGAGGGGACTGAATAGGAAGGAATGTAGCCAGGACTGAAAACAGCACTCCAATACACAATGCAGGTGTACCAGACACTTAACGTGGTGTGACACAATGTCTGCCCCTACATTGCTACATTATTTGAATCATTTTTAGTTTCAAATATTCTTAGTTTCTCAGTTTATCTGTTCTATAATTGATGAATAATCTCGACTGCACTGTGTCTTTGTGTATATATACATACATATACACATACATAAACACACAAATATACATATCTTAGTCAGAAGCATAATTTTCAATAATTTTATGTATACAGAGACTCTCCTGTAACCTAAAATATTTTCTATTTTGGTGAGAATCCCATATGCTTTCTTTTATTTTTTAAAATTTACTTATTTATTTGAAAGAGTTACACACAGAGAAAAGGAGAGGCAGAGTGAGTGAAACAGAGAGAGACAGAGGTCTTTCATCTGCTGCTTCACTCTCCAATTGGCTGCAATAGCTGGAGCTGCACCAATCCAAAGGTAAGAGCCAGGAATCTCTTCCTGGTCTCCCGGTGAGTGCAGAGGCCCAAGGACCTGGGACATCTTCTACAGTTTTGCCAGGCCGTAGCAGAGAGCTGGATTGGAAGTGGAGCAGCCTGGACTAGAATTGGCACCCATAAGTGATGCAAGCATTGCAGGAAGCAGCTGTACCCGCTAGGCCATAGTGCCACCCTGCCTCCATTTGCTTTCTTTTTTTTTTTTTTTTAACGTTTGACAGGCAGAGTGGACAGTGAGAGAGAGAGACAGAGAGAAAGGTCTTCCTTCGCCGTTGGTTCACCCTCCAATGGCCGCTGCGGCCGGCACATTGCGCTGATCCGAAGCCAGGAGCCAGGTGCTTCTCCTGGTCTCCCATGGGGTGCAGGGCCCAAGCACTTGGGCCATCCTCCACTGCACTCCCTGGCCACAGCAGAGAGCTGGCCTGGAAGAGGGGCAACCGGGATAGAATCCGGCCCCCCGACCGGGACTAGAACCCTGTGTGCTGGCGCCGCAAGGCGGAGGATTAGCCTGTTGAGCCACGGCACCGGCCATCCCCTCCATTTGCTTTCAAAAATAATGTATGTTCTGCATTTCTTGAGCATGGTGTTGCATAAGTTATATTCAAAGCTGGGTGATATTTGGTTTAGTTTGTATCATTTCTGGCATTATTTGTATCTTTACTGGTTTTGCTATTTTTTTAAAAATTTTTTTGACATTGTAAGTTACTATTATACAATCATTGAAGAATTGTCTACTCTCCTATTTAATGGACGTTTTGAAGACCCCTTTCATACATTTTAATTTATTTATTGGCTTTCTAGAAAAACTTTTTTTTTTACATTATTTGTTGCTTTTGTCTTACACATAAATCCTTTAAACATTCTGACTAGAGTGCCTACTGTGTTCTTGTTTAAAAAAAATACAAAAGGAAACTTGCAAACGTATCTAACCATGGATTTCATTACCTACATAATTTCATGTCATATTTTTCATCTATATTATATCAGCACCCATTATACTTTGCATTAAACAGCCATGGCATAGCTTTTTTTTTTTAATTAAAGGAAATATACAGTCTTCCTATATTTACTTTGATATTTGTTAAAGCCCTATTATTTTCTTTTTTTAATTTAATTTAGTAAATATAATATCCAAAGTACAGTTTATAGATTAAAATGGCTCCCCGCCCCCGATTAATTCCCTCCCACCTGCACCCCTCCCATCTCCCACTCCCTCTCCCATTCCATTTACATCAAGATTTATGTCCAATTATCTTTATATACAGAAGATCAATTTAGTATATATTAAGTAATAATTTCAACAGTTTGCACCCACACAGAACATAAAGTGTAAAATACTGTTTCAGTACTAGTTATAGCATTACTTCACATTGGACAACACATTAAGGACAGAGATCCACATGAGACGTAAGTACACAGTGACTCCTGTTGTTGACTTAACAACTTGACACTCTTGTTTATGGCATCAGTAATCTCCCTAGGCTCTAGTCATGAGTTGCAAAGGCTATGGAAGCCTTTTGAGTTCGCTGACTTCGATCTTATTCAGACAAGGTCATAGTCAAAGTGGAAGTTCTCTCCTCCCTTCAGAGAAAGGAACCTCCTTCTTTGATGGCCCGTTCTTTCTACTGGGATCTCACTTGCAGAGATCTTTCATTTAGTTGTTGTTGTTGTTGTTGTTTTCTTTTTTTTTTCTTTTTTTTACCAGAGTTTCTTGGCTTTCCATGCCTAAGATACTCTCATAGGCTCTTCAGCCATATCCGAATGCCTTAAGGGCTGATTCTGAGGCCAGAGTGCTATTTAGGACATCTGCCATTCTATGAGTCTGCTGTGTATCCCATTTCCAATGTTGGATCGTTCTCTCCCTTTTTGATTCTATCAGTTAGTATTAGCACACTAGTTTTGCTTGTGTGATCCCTTTGGCTCTTAGACCTATCAGTGTGATCAACTGTGAACTGAAATTGATCACTTGGACTAGTTAGGTGGCATTGGTACATGCCACCTTGATGGGATTGTATTGGAATCCATTGGCGCATTTCTAACTCTACCATTGGGGTAGGTCGGATTGAGCATGTCTCAAATTGTACATCTCTTCCCTCTCTTATTCCCACTCTTATATTTCACAGGGATGACATTTCAGTTAAATTTAAACACCTAAGAATTAATGTATGTTAATTACAGAGTTCAACCGATAGTACTAACTATAACAAAAAAAAAAATACTGTCAGGACAAGGGCTGATCAAATCACTGTTTCTCATAGTGTCCATTTCACTTCAACAGGTTTCCTTTTTTTTGCTTGGTTAGTTGTCACCAATCAGGGAAAACATATGATATTTGTCCCTTTGGAACTGATTTAATTCACTCAGCATGATGTTTTCCAGATTCCTCCATCTTGTTGCAAATGACTGGATTTCATTGTTTTTGACTGCTGTATAATATTCTATAGAGTACATGTTCCATAATTTCTTTATCCAGTCTACTGCTGATGGGCATTTGGGTTGATTCCAGGTCTTAGCTATTGTGAATTGAGCTGCAATAAACAGATTTTTGTTTGCCCAATCAATTTCCTTTGGGTAACTTCCAAGGAGTGGGATGGATGGGTTGTATGGTAGGGTTATGTTCAGGTTTCTGAGGAATCTCCAGACTGACTTCCATAGTGGCTTAACCAGTTTGCATTCCCACCAACAGTGGGTTAGTGTCCGTTTTCCCCCACATCATCGCCAGTATCTATTGTTGGTAGATTTCTGCATGTGAGCCATTCTAACCGGGGTGAAACCTCATTGTGGTTTTGATTTGCATTTCCCTGGTAGCTAGTGATCTTCAACACTTTTTTCATGTGTCTGTTGGTCATTTGGATTTCCTCTTTTGAAAAATGTTTGCTGAGGTCCTTGGCCCATCTCTTCAGTGGGTTGTTTGTTTTGTTGTTGTGGAGTTTCTTGATCTCTTTGTAGATTTTGGTTATTAACTGTTTATCTGTTGCATAGCTTGCAAATATTTTTTCCCATTCTGTCAGTTGCCTCTTCAGTTTCCTGACTGTTTATTTGCAGTACAGAAACTTCTCAATTTGATGCAATCTCAAGTGTTAATTTTGGCTTTTTCGGGCTTTCCTTCTGGGGTATTTTCCAAGAAGTCTTTGCCAGTGCCTATATCTGGCAGAGTTTCTCCAATATTCTCTAACAATTTGATGGTTTTGGGTTGTATATTTAGGTCTTTAATCCATGTTGAGTGGATTTTTGTGTAAGGTGAAAGGTAGTTTTCTTGCTTCATGCTTCTGTACATGAAAATCCAGTTTCCCAGCAACATTTATTGAATAGACTGTCCTTACTCTAAGGATTGGCTTTGGATTCTTGATCAAATATAATTTGGCTGTAGATGTTGGGATTGATTTCTGGTGCTTCTATTCAGTTCCATTGGTCTATCCATCTGTTTCTGTACCAGTACCATGCTGTTTTGATTACAACTCCCCTGTAGTATGTCCTGAAATCTGGTATTGTGATGCCTCAGGCTTTGTTTTTGTGGTATAAGATTGCTTTAGCTAGTCTATGACTCCTGTGTCTCCATATGAATTTCAGCATCATTTTTTCCAGATCTGAGAAGAATGTCTTTGGTATTTTGATTGGTATCATATTGAATCTATAAATTGCTTTTGGGAGAATGGACATTTTGATGATATTGATTCTTCCAATCCATGAGCATGGAAGATTTTTCCATTTTTTGGTAACTTCTTCTATTTCTTTCTTTAAGATTTTGTAATTCTCATAATAGAGATCTCTAATGTCCTTGGTTAAGTTTATTCCAAGGTATTTGATTGTTTTTGAAGCTATTGTGAATGGGATTGATCTTAGAAGTTCTTTCTCAGCCATTGCATTGCCTGTGTATACAAAGGCTGTTGATTTTTGATCCTGCTACTTTGCCAAACACTTCTATGAGTTCTAGTAATCTCTTAGTGGAGTTCTTTGGGTCCCCTAAGTAAAGAATCATATCATCTGCAAAGAGGGATAGTTTGACTTCTTCCTTCCCAATTTATATCCCTTTAATTTCTTTTTCTTGCCTAATGGCTTTGGCTAAAACTTCCAGAACTATATTGAATAGCAGTGGTGAGAGTGGGCATCCCTGTCTGGTACCAGATCTCAGCAGAAATGCTTCCAAGTTTTCCCCATTCAATAGGATGTTGGCCGTGGGTTTTTCATAAATTGCTTTGATTGTATTGAGGAATGTTCCATCCATACCCAGTTTGCTTAGAGTTTTGATCATGAAAGGGTGTTGTATTTTATCAAATGCTTTCTCTGCAACTATTGAGAGAATCATATGTGTTTTCTTCCGCAGTCTGTTAATGTGGTGTGTCACGTTGATTGTTTTGCGAACATTCAACCATCCCTGCATACCAGGGATAAATCCCACTTGGTCTAGGTGGATGATCTTTCTGATGTGATGTTGCATTCTATTGGCCAGAATTTTATTGAGGATTTTTGCATCTATGTTCATCAGGGATATTGGTCTATAATTCTCTTTCACTGCTGCATCTTTTTCTGGCTTAGGGATTCAGGTGATGCTGGCTTCCTAGAAATAATTTGGGAGGATTCCCTCTTTTTCTATTGTTTTGAATAGTTTGAGAAGAATTGGATTTAGTACTTCTTTAAATGTCTGGTAGAATTCAGCAGTGAATCCATCTGGTCCTGGGCTTTTCTTTGTTGGGAGGGCCTTTATTACTGTTTCAATTTCTGTCTCAGTTATGGTTCTGTTTAGGTTTTCTATGTCTTCCTGGTTCAATTTAGGTATGTTGCATGTGTCCAGGAATCTATCCATTTCTGATAGATTTCCCTGTTTGCTGGCATACAAGTCCTTGTAGTAATTTCTGATGACTCTTTTTATTTCTGTGGTGTCTGTTGTTATGTTTCCTTTTTCATCTCTGATTTTATTGATTTGGGTCTTTTCTCTTCTTTTTTTAGTTAGTTGGGCCAATGGGGTGTAAATTTTGTTTATTTTTTTTCAAAAAGTCTGCTCTAAGTTTGGCTGATTTCTTGCAATTTTTTTTTATTCAATTCTATTGATTTCTTCTCTGATTTTAATTATTTTTCTTCTCCTACTAGATTTGGATCTGGTTTGCTGCATTTTTTCTAGATCCTTGAGATGCATTGAAAGCTCATTTATTTGATGCCTTTCCAATTTCTTGATGTAGGCACCTATTGCTATAAACTTTGCTCTTAACACTGCTTTTGCTGTATACCATAAGTTTTGGTATGTTGTGCTGTTATCCTCATTTACTTCCAGAAAGTTTGTGATTTCTCTTTTGATATCTTCTATGACCCAGTGTTCATTCAGGAGCATGTTGTTTAATCTCCATGTTTTTGTATATGCTCTAGGCATTCCTGAGTTGCTAATTCCCAACTTCATTCCACTATGGTCTGAGATGCTGCATCATATGATTCTAATTCTTTTGAATTTGCTGAGACTTGCTTTATGGCCTAGTATGAGGTCAGTCCTAGAGTAGGTTCCATGTACTGCTGAGAAGAATGTAAATGCTTTATGTGTAGGATGAAAAGTTCTGTAGATATCTGTTAGATCCATTTGGGCTATAGTGTAGTTTAAATCTACTGTTGCCTTGTTGATCTTCTGTCCTGTTGATCTGTCTATTTCTGAGAGTGGAGTATTGAAGTCCCCCAGTACTATTGTATTAGAGGCTAAGTCTCCCTTAAAGTCCCTTAACAAGTCTTTTAAATAAACCAGTGCCGTATAATTAGGTGCATATACATTGATAATCATTATATCTTCCTGTTGAATGGATCCCTTAATCATTAAATAGTGCCCCTCTTTGTCTCTCCTAACAGTTTTTGTGTTAAAGTTTATTTTGTCTGATATTAAGATATAGCATGTTGGCATGGTATATCTTTTTCCAGCCTTTCACTCTCAATCTGCATACATCTTTGTTGGAAGGATGTGTTTCTTGTAAGCAGCAAATAGATGGGTTTTGTACCTTAATCATTCAGCCAATCTGTGCCTTTTCACTGGAGAGTTGAGGCCATTAACATTCAATGTGACTATTGATAAGTAGTAACTTTGCCCTGCCATTTCCCAAAGATATTTTCTAATATATGCTTTGAACTTCCGGTGATCTTTTGCTGTGAGGTTTCCTTCCTTTATCTTCTTTCATATTGATGACTGTGTTTCTGTGTTTCTGTGTGTAACACATCTTTAAGCATCTTTTGCAGGGCAGGAGAAGTGGCGACAAATTCTTTCAATTTCTGTTTGCTAAGAAAGGTCTTCATTTCACCTTCATTCACAAATGAGAGCTTTGCAGGATATAATATTTTGGGCTGGCAGTTTTTCTCTCTTAGTACATGGGCTACATCTCGCCATTCCCTCCTAGCCTATATGGTTTGTGATGAGAAGTCTGCTATGAGTCCAATTGGGGATCTTCTTAGAGTAATCTGACAATTCTCTCTTGCACATTTTGAATCTTTTCTTTATGTTTCACTGTGGTGAGTTAAATTAGAACATGTCATGGTAAGATCTCTTTTGGTCATGTTACCGGGGGTTCTAAGAGCTTCCTGTACTAGGATGTCTTTGTCCTTCTCCAAACCTGGGAAGTTCTCTGCAAGTATCTCACTAAAAAGGCCTTCTAATCCTTTCTCTCTCTCCATGCCTTCAGGAACTCCTAGAACCCGAATGTTGGGTTTTTTAATAGTATCCTGTAGATGCCCAACAACAGTTTTTAGATTTCTAATTTCCTCTTCTTTTCTTTGGCTTGACTGTATACTTTCCTGTGCTCTGTCTTCTAAGTCCAATATTATCTCTTCTGCTTCACTGACTCTGTTTTTCAGGCTCTCTGATGTGTTTGTCATTTGATCTATTGAGTTCTTCTTTTCTTTTTGATTTCTCTTCACTATCACACTTTCCTGTTCTACTAGTTTCTGTATTTCCTTTTGATTCCTCCTTAATATTTCATTTTCTCAAAGGAGATTTTCTATCCTGTCCAGTAAGGATTTCCGTAGCTCAAGCATTTGTTTTTGAAAACTTCTAAATGTTCTTATAAAATTTTTGAAATCCATATCTTGCATTTCTTCCATCTCACCATCTTCATAATCTTGGCTTGGAGTGTGTTGTTCAATTGGGAGTGTCATAGTGTCTTCCTTGTTCTTGTTTTCTCAGTTTCTGCATTTGTTGCTTGGCATTGTGGAGATATTCTTTGGATTCTTCTTCCCTTGCTGTGGTGTTTTTTTTTTTTTTCTTTTTATACTATGACTGTATTAATGGACTGTCTGCTCTTGATGGAGCCTTAGAGGCTTGAGATGGGTGTGGCCAGAGAGCTCTGTTTGGTTCCTCAGGCTTAAGGGTGTGCCAAAAGTGACATTCCCAGATTAGGTATGGTAAATCTCTCTCTCTCTCTCTCTCTCTCTCTCTCTCTCTTTCTTTCTTTGATTCAGAAGGGAAGTAATTCTGCACAGCTGAGTGGAATTGAAGGTAGTTGGCTTCCAATCTCTGGCTCCTGTGGGTATAACATTCACCTGCTCTTTTCCAAGGACCACACAGGGCTCAAATTCTCTTGCAGTCTCTCACTGGTTGCCAAGGTTACCTATTAGTTTCAATCCTTGAAATCTTATTTATATATTTAATGTACTTATATATACATATACATATATATTGGCATTTTATAACACTGATATGATTTAATGGTACCATTCAACTTTTCTTTAAAAATAATTTTATTGAGATGTAATTCTTATAATATACAATTTATCCTTTTAAAATGTATGTCTGAATGATTTCATAAATTCACAGAAATATTCAATCATCACTATTATCAACTTTAGAGCAGTTGTGTTACTACACAAAGAAACTGTGTATCCTTCAACCTCACTTCCAATGCTTTTTTCTTCTTAGTGGTGGGAAACCACAAATACCCAGTATATGAGCTTATTTTTTTTATTGTAGTAAGTACACTTAACATGAGATCTACTCTCCTAAAACATTTTTAATGCATAAAAAATACTGTCAAATACAGGCATAGTGATATCCAGAAGATCTCTAGAACTTTTTCATCTTTTATCACTGAAACTGGTAGAGAGATAGACTTCTGGCTTAGAAGACAGGGACCAAGGGGCACCTCCCCACCATGTGGAGATGAAAAGTCAAGCAACTGTGTTGATATTGATGTGTGGTCTTTTCAATCAAAGTTTTTCTGGGCTGTTTTAACTGACCTAGGTACCAAGTATTTTATGCAACTTGGGGAAAGTCTCATGAGTTTTCTGTTGTCATTAATGAGTCTCAGTTGAAGACTTAACTTTCATCCAGTTAACCAATCAAATCCATCACTTTTTAATGCCTTTTCCTGACCAAGCATGATTACTTCCCCTTTTATAGCCTGTACAAATCCCTAGATCATCAGCCCTCAATGGTTCCTTGCACAGGGACCACTTCTGTTGCTGCTGGGAGCTTACTCTTTCACTTTTGATTTTCTGCTACTTTTTTTTTCCCCAGTAAACTACTTCTGCTTTACATACTCTTTCATGTCTGTACTCCTATTCTTCACAGATGCAGGAAGGAAACTTGAGTGATTAATGTGGGGAAATTACGCACAGGAGGCAGTTCAAAGATGGTGCCTGCCTGCAGGGAAATTAGGCACACATGGCAATTTAAAGATGGCGCCCAAAGGAAGTAAGGTGGGAGGTATCCAAAGTCATTTACCACCAAAGCTGATTGGCCGTGCAGGATCAGGGGAGGTGCTGACAACTGATGATGAGCATACAGACATGTGGTTGGTCCTGTAGAAAATTGCCCCATAAAATCACCTTTTAAGTAATTGGTTGGTCCTTATGCCCTGCCCCAGTAATCCTGTGGTCTTGTGCTTTAAAAGGCTTTGCTATGTGTGCAATAAACCAAGTTCTTGCTTGCTTGACTTGACTTCCCACTGTGTCTGTCTCCGGGATCGGGAGGCTGGGGAACGGGCGAGCGGTGCACTTACCTTTCTTTAGACCCAGTCTATCCTCGTTTGGGTGGACTAAGACCCTGCAATTAAAATTGCAGACTCATGCAACATTCCTTGGTGGTTTCCCTGCTATCTTCAGAAGGGTGAGTGACATAGACTGGTTTTGCCTTTTCTCCCAAATATTCTGAACTTTTCCATATTTCTCTATCAATTAAAACCACTGGACTCTGTCAGCCAGTTAAAACTGATTTGCTCAGTTGCCAGTTTTAAAGACTCAGAAGGTGTACTTGCTTGGGTAGACCTGATTAACCCTCTCTGCCTTTTGGCATTGGGAATGTTAGTCTTGGTTTGCTTCAGTTTCTTTCTTTTTTTTTTTTTAAGATTTATATATTTATTTGAAAGGCAGAGAGAAAGAGAGAGGTCTTCCATCTGCTGGTTCACTCCCCAGTTGGACACAATGGCTGGAGTCGTGCAGATCTGAAGCCAGGAGCCAGGAGCTTCCTCCGTGTCTCCCACATGGGTGCAGGGACCCAAGAACTTGGGCCATTTTCTACTGCTTTCCCAGGCCATAGCAGAGAGCTGGATCAGAAATGGAGTAGCTGGGACTTGAACCGGCATCCATATGGTATGTCGGCACTGCAGCTGGCGGCTTTAACCACTACACCACAGCATTGGCCTCTCTGCTTCAGGTTCCTTTCCCAGATATGCATCCAATGCATAAGACTGGAATAAGGGCTTGGAGTAATTGAAGTCTTCTTGTCAGGGTGGCTCCCTGGTGTTGTCTAAAGGCTCCACAGTCATATCCAGGGTTCAACCACTCATTAAAATATTGGACTAAAAGCATCACTGCTCACTATGTCTACAAGGTAAGAAGGGTCTTAAAGAAACCTCTTCTAAGGACCCTGATGGGCTTCTGTTCACAGATAATAATTCCTTTGTTGAACATATTACCTGCTGGGATGGATATGCCATAGTCACCATAACTGACCATGAAAGCTCTCATCTCCCTTCTGGCATGAGTGCTCAATTATCAGAGCTGGTAGCAACCTGAATAAGGATAAAAGGGTAAATATTTGCGCTGTTTAAGTAAACCTACCTAGTTCTCCAATCTAATGTGGCCATTTGAAAAGAAAAGCGCTTCCTTACCAAAAGGTAAGAAAGGAATTTGGGAACTGGAAGGATATAGAATCAAGCCAAAGCCTCCTTTCAACTTCATAAATCCTCCCTTTCTGGGAGTCACAGAATTCTGACCCAGAGTGGGATATGCCAGTTACAGAGGACGCTTTTTGTTTGCTGGTATCCTCACCTTTGAGAGATCCATCTTAAATATCATTCTTTTTATATATAGAAGATCAGTTTAGTATATATTATGTAAAGAAAATGAATCTTGATGTGAATGGAAGGGGAGAGGGAGCGGGAAAGGGGAGGGTTGCGGGTGGGAGGGAAGTTATGGTGTGGGGGGGAAGCCATTGTAATCCATAAGCTGTACTTTGGAAATTTTTTTTTTAAGGGAAAGATTTTCTTGGGGGACACCCTACAGACTGGAGTGAAGGGGTGGCGAAGGAAAAAGAGAGAGTATAAGAGAAACAGAGAGGAGAGGAGCTAGCAAGAAGAGAAGAGAGAGAAGAGAGGAGAGAGGAGAGCAGAGCCAAGAGAGAAGAACCAAGAGCCAAGAGAGCACGTGTTCAGGAACAGACCCTTTTAAAACTTCGCCTGAGGGCGGGCCAGGAAGCAGGAGCAGGGAATCCCATTAGGATGGGGGTGGAGCCTGGCTCAGGTAGCTGGGCCACGCAGCCACCTGGCTAAAACTGTGCCAGTTTCCTAACATTCCCCCCTTTTGTTTTTTATAAAGCAGGGTTTGTATGGGATTATATTAGTCCCAAAATCCAAGAGGGGTAGAGGGACGATGATCTGTCTTTAGAGCTACTTCCTGCTGACATGGGGCGACGAGGTACTCTTTGCTGGCATGGGGCGATGTCTCAGGCCACTGTCTCCTGCGTAGGAGCACAGTAAATCCTTGTAGCAGCATTTGGTTGACCACCTGGTTGCTGAAGCCTTGGTTCGTTCCTTTATAACCTGCTGTAAACACTTAGAGACTGTAGTATAAAAGACAGGGTGAGAATAGTAACCAATGATCCTAAGAGTAGCACTCACCAAGTAATGAGAGAATTTTATACAGGAGAGGAAATGGAGAGGTCTCTGGACCCTTCTGGGCACAGTTTGATGGATGTGGCTTAAATTGATTCCAGCCAAGACTGGGAAAAAAGCCACTTAACTTTTACAGGTAGCGGGGTTTGTCTGTAGAGAAATTTTGAACAATCATACAACATTAAGTGGGGAAGAGGACCATCAGTACACACAGATTGGGAGTAGAGCCATTAGTGGTAGAGTAGAGGCTATGATTACAAAGGAATGAGGCCCAAGTGGGCTAGTTACAGAGGACACAGTTGTTATTAGAGAACCTAAGAAAGGTGCTAAGCTACAAATAAGTTTTCTGATTGAGAGGCAAATAGAACCTGACTGAAGGGGCTTGATAATAATCAGGTGGGCTTTAAAGCATTGTAAATTATGAGGCTCAGACTCATCTCTTCATATAGCCTACATCCTAAGGGAGGTATGAACCTCCTTGGGGAAGGCACCCTGTTGACTTTCATTACCTAGCTGGCCTGGGAGGAGAGTTGGCCAAGTAAAGGCAGGTGACAACTCTAACAGGAAATTCACAGTTCTGCCTGCAATGTTACTGACCCTGGTTGGCTGTCCCCTCAGCTGCTGTGGTCACTTTGGAAGCTGGGCTGATAAAGGGCTTTTCAGCTTGGAGCCAATAAGATCTGTGGCTCTGACCTAGGCATCCTTCGACTCCAGGGCAGGTCCATTTCCAGTGATCCAACTCTTGGCAGAGCTGCCAGGGCTCTTGATAAGCTGACCTCTGCTGAAGCCCAGGCTTACTAGATTGAAAACCACTGCAGTGGACTGGCCTGTTGGGTCTCCTTGAGGGCAGATCATTGTACAGAGCAGCCATTAACTTATATTCACTAAATAAAAGTTTAAAAAAAAAATCTCATTCTTATGTTTCAACATGAATGGATGGCCATAATAAGACTCACTGAGGCTCCACAAACCTCTGTTAATTCTTTGGCTTCTTTAGTCTTTCAAATACATTACACATTAGATATTCTTATGGCACAAAAAAAGGAAGATCAATGTACATTATTAAATGAAGCTTGTTGCTTTTGGATTAATACCTCTGACCAAGTCTGAGAAAATCTACAGGTTCTACCATATCAGCCTCATAGATAATCTAATAGAACAGAGTCAAGACCTAGCTGGCTGTGGTCTCTCACTGTCTTCAGTACTCTCTAATATGGAAATGAATTTATCCCTTTCTAGTCCCTCTTTTCATTTTGTAATGTTTGTGGCCTGTATACTCAGCCTTCTTCTACATCTTATTTCTTCCTATCTAGAGGCTGTCAAACTCTAGATGGTCCCATAATTGGAAACATGGATGCAAGCCTTCATCCACAGACCTACAGACATACTTCTGGAGGAGGAACCCTGACTCCTGACCCCAACATTTCACCTCTCCTTCCTGAAGTAACCAGAGTGGACATTGCTCCTTCTCCATAATGGCAGTTATGTTACCTCTTCAGATATGGAGAGGATAGGAAGTTGGTAGAAAGATAGACTTCTGAGTTGGTAGACAGGAACCAGGTGTGCCCTCTCCAGCAGCTGGAAAAGAATCTTAGAGGACCTGAGACAAGTCAAGCAACTAGCTTTTGTAAAGTACGCTGATGTAACGTGCTGGTCCTTTTAGTCAATGTTTCTCTGGGATGTTGTAGTTGACATAAGTAGTGAGAGTTTTATGCATTTTGGGAAAAGTCTCATGTGTTTTCAGTTGTCTCTATTGAGTCTCACATGGAGTCTTAGCTTTCATTGTATAAACCAATCAAAAATAGTCACTTTTCAATACCTATTCCAGACCAGTCACAACAATCTCCTATTTTGCAACCTTTAAGATCCCTAGATAATCATCCTCCAAAGTTTCCCTTGTTCAGGGACTCCTGTTGGCACAGTCAAGAGCTCTGTTTTGCATTTGCTTTCTCTACTTTTTTCAATAAACTACTTCTTCTTTGAATACTCTTCCTTGTCCATGTTCTTAACTCTTTGTGGATGTGAGACAAATGAGGCAACGACCACCCAACTGTCTGTTTCTATGAGTTTGACTCTTTTAGATACTTAATATAAGTGGGATTATCATATTATGTATTTTCTAGACTATTTTATAGGATATAGAATTATTGGCTGATAATTTTCATAGTTTTTTTTTTTTTCTACTCGTATATTAAACAATCTGTCACATTGTTTTCTGGTCCACAATTTCTCCAATATTATGGCTTTCAAAATTTGTTTGCTTACTTTAGAAGTTCTGTGGACTAGTTTGTACATAGTTTTCCTCTTTGGAGTTCATTGAATTTCTTGAGTTAGGCATTTATTGTGTTGCTCAAATTTGTGAAATTTTTAATTATATTTTTAAAACATATTTTGTCCTATTATGTCTCTCCTTTCATTTTGAGACTCATACCAGTGTGTTAGATATTTTGGAATTGTCTCATAGGTCTCTGATACTTTCTTTTGTTTTGCCATCTTTTTTTTTCTTACCACATATTGGGGGGGGGGGGATATATTGTCTTAATGTTTAATATATTATCTCTGTTCTCCTGCTGATCTCATACCATGAAGATAAAAATTTTATATATTGCTGCTGACATTGTGGTGCAGTGAATTAGGCTGCCACTTGCCTTGCTGGCATCTCATAGAAGTGCCAGTTCAAGTCCCTGATGTTCCATTTCTGTTGTGGTTTCCTGCTAACACACCTGGGAAAGCAGTGGAAGATAACCAAAGTAGTTGGGCTCCATGGATGGAGTTCCAATGCATCTGGTTTTGGCCTAGCATAGCCTCAGTAGTAGTTTCTGTTCATTGGAAAGTAAACCAGTGTATGAAAGACACCTCTGTGTGCATGTGTTTCTCTCCCTCTTTCTGTTACACTACCTTTCAAACCAAAACTACATCTTTAAAAATTGATAAAACTAGAATTTCATTTATTACTTTCAAGTACACACTTTCTGTTTAAAATATGTTCTATATCTCTGCTGAGATTCTGTATCACTTAAATCAATATTAGATGAAAAAGGAGATGTTACTACAGATACCACAGAAATAAAAAGAATGATTAGGAATTACTAGAGATATATGCAAACAAATTGGATCATCTGAAAAGGTTATATGTTTCTGGACACATGTAATCTGACAAAATTTAATACTGAAGAGATAGAAAACCTAAATAGGCCAATCACCAAGACAAATATTGAATCTTCAATAAATATCCTCCAACCAGGGAAAAGACCAGGGTCAATGGATTCATTGCTAAATTCTACCAAATTTTAAAGAAGAAACATTTTCAATTCTTCTCAAACTATACAAAGAATTGAAAAAGTGGAAATCCTCCTAAACTCCTTCTATTATACTAGCATCATCTTTGTTCCAAAACTAGAAAAATATACAACAAAGAAATAGAATTATAGACCAATATCCCTAATAGGCATTGATTCAAAAATCCACAAGAAAATACTAGTTAATCAAATACAAAAAAAAAAAAAGTCTGAAAATCATTCATCCTGACTAAATGGGATTTATTACTGGTATGCAGATAGTTCATATAGAAACAATAAATGCTACATCACATTAACAAATTGAAGGAAAATATGATTATCTCAATAGATGCAGAGAAAGCAATTGGTAAAATACTCCTACTTTTCACAATAAAAACCTTAAGTAAATTATATATAGAAGGAAAATACTCAACACAATCAAGGTAACATATGAAAAACTCGAACCAGGATTGCATTGAATGGGGGAATGTGGGGCATGAGGGCATGAGCCTGGCCAGGCCAGGCCAGGCCAGGCCCGGCCCGGGTGCCCCCGCCCGAGCTGGAGCCAAGTAAGATGGCGCCCAGAGGAAGTAAGATGGGCGGAATCCAAAGTTGTTTACCACTAAAACTAATTGGCTGCGCAACAACAAGGGAGGTAACAAAACTAGTAAGAAGTGTATAGACATAGGGCTAGTCCTATAGAAATCCCCCCATAAGGTGATTTTTTAAGTGATTGGTTGGTTCTTAGCCCTGCCCCAATGACTCTGCAGTTTTGTGTCATAAAAGGTACTATTATGCAGAAGGTGACTGAGTCCTTGCTAGACTTGGCTCCCCGCTGCGTCTGATTGTCTCCGGGACCAGGAGGCTGGGGAACGGGCGAGCGGCGCGCTTACCTTTCCTCGGACCCAGTCCATCCTTGTACGGGTGGACTAAGACCCAACATCTGGCGCCCAACGTGGGGCATGAACAGTTACTTTTCGGCCGAGGCTAAGCGGTCTCTCAGGGTAAGTGAAAACCTTAGTATGGTTTATGCAGTTTCGTCCCAAAAGGACCTGGCCTTAAAGGCCTTACGCTATATGTTAAAAAGTGTCTGGGTAGCTGTCATAACCTTGGCCCTTTGGATTCAGACGGCCAATCTCTTTTCTTGGAACACTTGGTTATGGGTGGAAAAACTCACCCTTAAGAGGGAGAGACACTTTGATACTGCCCTTAAAGCATCCTTCCACCCAGACTCTATAACCCTAGCTTCGGAGGGCGAGAGGGAGAAAGAGGAAATGCAGGACTTGGGAGAGCCTAAAGCCTCAGAGGAAGATGGCGGGGAGAGAAAATGGGCTAAGTTTGATCAGGAATGCAGAGAGCCTGTGGAGGCACGAACTGTTGAGGTAAAAACGAAAGTAAAAATCGTCCCACCTAGCCCATCCACCCTAGAAGGGCCGGGACCACCCCCATACCTCCCTGGGGCAGAGGCGGCCTCCCCCTATGTAGAGCCACGGAGGGAGCTTTGTGATCGGGGCACTTATGATTGCCCAGGAGAGGAGAGGAGAAATGAGGCGACCTTTGCGGAAGCTTATCAGGTGGACATAAAGCAGCATAGGGAAGTGAACTCTGGGCCAGGGAACCTGCTGCCTCATGCCTACCCTGTTAATTTAGCTCCAGGCGGCAACAGAGCTCTGGAGTGGTATCTCTGGGAAGGGAAGGACTTGAAGGAGCTTCGCAAGGCAGTGGTGGAAGACGGGCCAAATTCCCCCTGGGCACAAACATTGCTACAAGATATAGCTTATCACCCATGCGTCCCCAAGGACTGGTTGGATGTGGCCAAGGCAGTCCTCGTGAGTTTCCAGTTCATAAAGTGGTGCGCCTTCTTTAAGGAGGAGTGCCGGGTGAGTGCTGAAGCTAACGAAACAGCCCAGCCAGCTATCCCTATTACATATGCTATGCTGGCTGGGATGGGGGAAGGGTTCTCTACGGGGATCCAGCAAACTGCGCTACCTGCTCCGTACCATGAACAAGTGAGGCAGGCAGGACTTAATGCTTGGTACAAGCTGGATGAGGGGCCCACTGAATCTCCCATCGCGGGGGTGCGACAAAAGCTGGGAGAGTCATTGCCAAATTTTGTAGTTAGGGTCGAACACAGTCTCCGTTGTAAGTTGCTGGCTGGGGACCTTCGGGATCAGTTTGTTAAAATGCTTGTTTGGGAAGAAATGAATGCTAATCATCTGAAGGCCTGCACTGGCCTGAGGGAGGCTCATAAATCCCCAGAGGCAGTTAAAACTAAGGTGGAACTTTCAGGTGTGGCGGCAACCCCTAAAAGCCCAACACTGCCTCAATGCACTGCGCCTCCAATTCCACCCATGTGGCCACCCCTTTATGGTTATTCCCCTCCCTTGAATCGCCCGCCGCCATCTTGTAAACAGCGTGCCTACTCAACCCCACAGCCAGTCCTGCTAGGCCCCGACGTGCACAGTCTTCCCCGTAAATGGGGGACCATGGCTTTTCTCTGCACTCTCTTCCAGTCAGTGTAGCCTGTTGCACCCTTGCAGGCCACAGCCAGATACTCTAGGGAGACTAGTCCTTGGATTGCTTTTTTCCTCTCCATTTACAATTCAATGCTGTCCTCTCCAGGAGGGGGAAGAAAAAATGCCTTTGGCTACCACTGGCCTTACCTAAAGGAACAAAAACCTTCATCCATTAACCCTTTCCAAACTAATGAGTCTTTCCTTACAGTTAATAAAACTTTTTCTCCAGCACTACGGAAGTCTCTCATTCCCTGCCGCTTTGTTTCTGATGTGTTTCCCTGTTCTAAGCAATGGGCTCCCATGCTGATGACCAGCTCTTTTCTGTGCTGCTGTAGTGAACTTATCTAAGAGTTGGCACGTGTCTTAAAGGTTTCGTGTTTTATTGGATTTGTCTGTCTTTAATGTTTGAGTGATTACCTAACTCTGATCAGATCTACCCCACAGCTTTGGTTAGTATATTAAAATGTTGTAAATGGTGTCAGACCTATGCTGTATTCATGTTTTTGCTTTCCAGCTAGAGTGGTCTTATAAAAATAAGAGTAAATTTGTGTGTATAACATTGGTTCAAAAAATTAAGTTAATGCCAAAGCCCTTTGGTTTGCTTGGTAGCTCACTTGCTCGGTTTTACATGTCTTTAATAAATTCGATTAAGAGACTTTTTGAGTTTGTTAACATGTATTCTCATAGATTGTCCATACATGACAATTCAAGACTATGTAAAAGTAACTACAGGTATAAAGTTTCAGAAGGTGTGAGCAAGTCATGGAAGGTTTTAAAAGGTTTACAACTTTAAAATTGTTTACAGAGTTTTCTTTAAGTTACGTGCTAATGCCAAAATTACATTGACCTAAAGTTGAAGTAAAAAATGTGTACTAATGTTGGCAAATATCTTAAAATGGTCTCAATCGTAAATCTTAATCTGTTTTTGCAAAAACTGTAACATCTCTTTTTAACAGTGTCTGCTTAATGGGTTACTCTGCCATTTCTAAAGTTAGGTCCTTTTTGGCTCTGTTAAGTAGTTCTAAGTTATGTGAGGATTTTGTGTACTAACTCTTATGTTCAAGGTGTTATTTCTGGTTTATTCAATAACAAAAAACATAAAATTCATGTTCTGTCAAGGTAATCTATTGTGTACTCTACTGTCTCTGTTAAGTTCAAATTGATGAAAAGCATTGCTAAATACCTTTATGATTAGATTTGGTCTAAAAGTGTTAAGATCACCCTGTCTAATGAAGGGTTATCATTTAAGGATGTTAAAAAATTCTATTCTAACCAGATACTCTAAGTTCTCTTGGCACCTTTAACAAACTTTCAAAAAATCAAAGTTCTAAATTCTCTAAACTTTTGGTATCTCCAAAAGGGCCCCTGGAGATATCAAAAGATATATCTCTCATCTTACAGAGATAATAACCAATTGGGGTGTTTAAAAGTGCTGCCAAGATGTAAAATGATTCAACACTCTACTAAAATTCCTTACAACCCACAGGAACAGGCAAACCATCAATGCCTCAAAAAACAGTTATTAAAACAAAAAGGGGGAGTGGCTACCCCCCATCTACAGTTACATAAGGCCTTGTTTACCATCAATATTTTAAATTTTTCGAAAGGGTCAAGGGAGTCAAGGTTCCAAAAACATTGCAGACATTTAACCCCTAAACCTCAGGCGCTTGTTAGATGGAGAGACCGTCTCACCCGACTCTGGAGAGGGCCTGACCCACTGATTCAGTTGGGAAGAGGATTTGGCTGTGTGTTCCCCATAGGGGAGTTGACTCCAATTTGAATACCAGCCAGAAATATCCGGCCTATGCCTGATGCAAGTAACAACCCACCCAGGGAGCAGTTTGCCCCTGAGGGAGATCCCCTTGTCTTTCCTCTTCCAGAAACGGATGGAGATCGAAATCGAAAGGCAGGCGATGATGTGGACACTACTCTTCGCTGTGATCCTGACAAGAAGTGCCCAGCCCAGTGACGGGGGATTCGATGACCCAAACGAGATCATCAAAACACTTCAGGAGGACCTGAAAAAGACGAAGAGAACTCCAAGAAAGCCTCTTTTGGATGAGCCTTAATGGACTCTTTTCCCTACCTCTTCTCTCTTCTTGGACTGCTTCTTGCCCTGCTTTTAATCCTTGCTACTGGCCCATGCATAATGAATAGGCTTATACAGTTTATACAACAGCGCATAGAGGCAACAAGGGTAAGACAGGTTGAGGTTCATTACCAGAGCCTGCTAGCCACAGAGGGCTACGATCCCCTGAACTGGGGAAGCGCCCCCAGTGCTCTCCACATTGCCAATGACGGGTAAGATTCCGGATGGACCGGAACAACCTAAGACAGGCGGTGGAGAAAGCTCACCACGCCCCCATAATTACAAGTCACGCGACACCCCAAGACGGGTAAAGCACCCAGCGTCCTGCACCAACCTAAGACAGGGCTCATGGCCAAGCTGCCTGGGTTACCAATGACGGGTAAGGGCAAGGACGGCTGGGGGCAACCTAAGACAGGGACCGCGTGCTAAAACAAAAAGGGGGAATCTGTGGGGCATGAGGGCATGAGCCTGGCCAGGCCAGGCCAGGCCAGGCCCGGCCCGGGTGCCCCCGCCCGAGCTGGAGCCAAGTAAGATGGCGCCCAGAGGAAGTAAGATGGGCGGAATCCAAAGTTGTTTACCACTAAAACTAATTGGCTGCGCAACAACAAGGGAGGTAACAAAACTAGTAAGAAGTGTATAGACATAGGGCTAGTCCTATAGAAATCCCCCCATAAGGTGATTTTTTAAGTGATTGGTTGGTTCTTAGCCCTGCCCCAATGACTCTGCAGTTTTGTGTCATAAAAGGTACTATTATGCAGAAGGTGACTGAGTCCTTGCTAGACTTGGCTCCCCGCTGCGTCTGATTGTCTCCGGGACCAGGAGGCTGGGGAACGGCGCGCTTACCTTTCCTCGGACCCAGTCCATCCTTGTACGGGTGGACTAAGACCCAACAGGGGAAAGCTGGAAGTGTTGCCACTAAGATCTGGGAACCCCACAAGCCTGTCCACTTTCACCATTGCTATTCACTATAGCTCTGGAAGTTTTAGCCAGAGCTATTAGGCAAGAAAAAAAATCAAAGGGATAAAAACCAGAAAGTAGGAAGTCAAAATATCCCTGTTTTCAGATGGCATGATCCTTTGTATGAACCAAAAAAATCCATTAAGATACTATTAGAGGAGCCAGACTGCCAGCATCCCATATGGGCGCCAGTTCAAGTTCTGGCTTCTCCCATTCTGATTCAGCTCTCTGCTATTGCCTGGGGAAGTAGTGGAAGATGGCCAAGTCCTTGGGCCCCTACACTCATGTGGGAGACCCAGAGGAAACGTCTGGCTTGGTTTTGGATTGGCAGAGCTCCAGCGGTTGCAGCCATTTGGGGAGTGAACCAGCAGATGGAAGACCTCTCTCTCTCTCTCTCTCTCTGCCTGTCTTTCTCTCTGTGCGTAACTCTGCCTTTCAAGTAAATATATAAATCTTTAAAAAAATACTATTGAATTCATAAGAGAGTTTAGTAAAGTTAGATGATATAAAATCAATGAATTTTGTGAGACATGATTTATGGCCTAGCATATGGTCTATCCTAGGGAAAGATGCATGTTAAAGGGGCAGGATGTAAAATTAACACACAACAATTAGTAGCTTTTGTATACACTGGCAATGGCATGCTTAAGAAATACTTCTAAGAACAATACCATTCACAATAGCTACAAAAATTAAATATCCTGAAATAAATTCAACCAAGACTATCAAAAATATCTGCAATAAAATCACAAAAACTTAAAGAAATAAATAAAAGAGGACATAAAACAATGGATATATCTTCCATGTTCATGGACTGGAAGAATTAATAACATCAGAATTTCCATATTACCAAACAAGTTTACAGATTCAATGCAATCCTAATAAAAACACTAATCACATTCTTCTCAGATCTAGATAGCAGATTCTAAATTCTCTTTAGATTGCAGGTGCTAAAATTCATATCAAAGGCAAGAGAACCTGCATAGCTAAAGCAATCTCATGCAACAAAAGCAAAGGCAGAGACATCACAATACCAGATTTCAAGACATCATATAATGGCAGTTATAATCAAAACAGCCTGGACTGAAACAAAAATAGACCTGTGGAGCAGTGGAATAAAGTGAAATCTCAGAAATTAATTTACTCAGGTAAAATCAACTAATCTTTGACAAATGAGCTAGTATCAAATTCTGGGTAAAGGACAATTTCTTCAACAAATTTTGTTAGGTGAATATGAACATTAGTTTGAAACAAGACCCTCACCTTATATCTTATACAAAAATCAACTCACAATGGATCAAGGATCTAAATCTACGACCTTAAACCTTCAAGTTACTAGAGGAAAACTTCAGACTCTGCAAGAGGTTGGCGTAGGCAAACACTTCTAGGAATTGACTCTAGAATCATCAGCAATGCAAGCAAAAATAGACAAATGGGATTACATCAAGCTGAGAAGGAAACACTGAAAAGGAAACACTCAATAAAAAGGCAACAGACAGAATGAGATAAAATATTTGTAAACAATGTAACTGATAGAAGATTAATATCCAGGATCTATAAAGATCTCAAGAAACCCCACAACAACAAGACAATTCAATTTAGAAATGGATGAAGGACATGATCAGGTATTTTTCAAAGCATGAAATACAAATGGCCAACGGAAAAAAAAATACTCAGGATCACTAGCCACACCAAAATGATATTTCACTCTACTCCATTTAGTTTGAAAACTAAAAAATGAAAAAAAAAAAAAAAAAAAAAAACCACCTTAAATGCTGGTGAGAATGTGGGGAAAACATACCCTAACACAGTGTTGGTAGGGATGTAATCTAGTACAATCACTATGGAAATAATATGGAGATTTCTCAGAAATTTGAAAATAGATACACAATATGACCCAGCCATTCTACTCCTGGTAATTTATCCAAACAAAATGAAATCTTCATGTGAAAGAGGTATTTGTATCCCCATGTTTATTTTAGGTAAATTCACAATAACTATTACATGGATTCAATGCAGATGTCCATCACTGATAAAGGAACTATGGTATATATAAACAATGAAATATAATTAGCCAAAAATGAGAATGAAATCATCTCTTTTGCAATAAAATGGGTGCAATGGGAAACTGTTATGCTTAGAGCAATAAGCCAGTCCCCGAAAAACAAATATATTTTTTCTAATATGTAGTAGTTGACAAAGAATATCAAACATATATAGGAAAAAGCAGACATCTTGTGATTTGGTTGTTGTTTATAGTCCATGTGTATAATACTTTGGAACTATGATCTTTCTACATTTTTCATGTTGAATATTATGGCTAGTGGTGCATTAAACCTGTGATTTTCTGCAATTTATTGTTTTTGCTAAAATTAAAGAAAAAGTAAGCAAGGGAATTGAAGGAGAGAAAGAACGAGGAGGCAAGTGTGGTTATCTCCTTATAATTTACCTATTAAAAACATGAAATATGTTCTCTTTATAGTAACAAAAATTTTAGAAAGACACTGTCAACAAAAAATAAAAGAGAAATACAATCTTCTAAAAAAAAAAAACAACAGCACAGAAATGTTCTATTGTGTTAATAGGTGCTTTTAACTTTGTTTTATATTGAATAATTATGAATTGGAAACATCAAAAGTATCTTTGACCAACGTTATAGCTACGAAGGATTTGTGTAAGATGCTTTGAACATGAACACCAGATTTGTGGCGATAGTATACACCTTTGATTAATCCATTACCGTTTTTAACTAAACATTACAGGGCAATAGCACAGCATACTAAATAAATTTGAAATTTAAGCTATTAAAGCATAAATTCCAGAACAAATCACTATTATAGGAGATATAGGTCAGGCTAAAGAAGTAATATAAGCTAATAAATCCAGTAGAGTTGACATTATAGTTGTCATTATATCCCTAAAATTGAAGAGAGTAAGTAGCATTTGAAATCACATTTTTTCTTTCCCATGGTATAAATGAACATATGTTATTCTAGGACAAACATAAACTTCCCTAATTCTAGTGTTAAGGCAGTTCTAATATAGTGTATTTTCCCCTGCTTTTAGAAATGTAAATATCTTAGAAGTGCATGCTTTAACATAAGTATCAAAATATTTTTCTTAACAAATAAATAATGAACTTCAGGTGGGGAAAAGTTTTACATTTAGTTTACTTTCAGTAATGTAGGTTCAGTTACTACCAAATTGATTGACTTTGAAAAAGTCCTCTGGATCATATTGATAGCATTTGTACCACACTGGGAAACCGTTAATAAACTCATATGCTAAATTATTAAATATCTCACTCCAGAGAAATATATTTATCCAATCTAATATTTCCTCAAATATTTTCTTCTGTCCACAATAGTTTTACAAAATATATACCCTCAAAATCCCAAAAGCTCTAAAGTAGTACTGATATTGATTTCTTCCCTCAGCATCTGCATGGAATAATTTTCCATAACATTACTCTCAAAAATTCAATGTCGTTATGTATCTGATGGTTACATGATAAAAGTATAAATTTTAAAAACTCTCATGTTAAAATTTAAACACCTAAGAATAATTGTGTGTTAATTCCAGAGTTCAACCACTAATACTAGAACAACAACAACAACAACAAATACTAAAAAGGATAAAGTATTACATTGTGCACCTAGAGTCAGGACAAAAGCTGATAAGGTCATTGTTTCTTATAGTGTCCATTTCACTCCAACAGGTTTCCCCTTTGGTGCTCAGTTGTCACCGATCAGGGAAAACAAATGATATTTGTCTCTTTGGGACTGGCTTAATTCACTCAGCATAATGTTTTCCAGATTCCTCCATCTTGTTGCAAATGACTGGGTTTCATTGTTTCATACTGCTGTATAGTATTCTATGGAGTACATGTCCCACAATTTCTTTATCCAGTCTAATGTTGATGGGCATTTGGGTTGGTTCCAGGTCTTAGCTATTGTGAATTGAGCTGCAATAAACATTAATGTGCAGATGGCTTTTTTATTTGCCAAATTAATTTCCTTTGGGTAAATTCCAAGGAGTGGGATGGCTGGGTTGTATGGTAGGGTTATGTTCAGGTTTCTGAGGAATCTCCAGACAGACTTCCATAGTGGCTTAACCAGTTTGCATTCCCACCAACAGTGGGTTAGTGTCCCTTTTTCCCCACATCCTCTCCAGCATCTGTTGTTGGTAGATTTCTGAATGTGAGCCATTCTCACGGGGGTGAGGTGAAACCTCATTGTGGTTTTGATTTGCATTTCCCTGATGGCTAGTGATCTTGAACATTTTTTCATGTGTCTGTTGGCCATTTGGATTTCCTCTTTCGAAAAATGTCTATTGAGGTCCTTGGCCCATCTCTTAAGTGGGTTGTTTGTTCTGTTGTTGTGGATTTTCTTGATTTCTTTATAGATTCTGGTTATCAACCCTTTATCTGTAGTATAGTTTGCAAATATTTTTTCCCATTCTGTCGGTTGCCTCTTCACTTTCCTGTTTCTTTTGAAGTACAGAAACTTCTCAATTTGATGCAATCCCAAATGTTAATTTTGGTTTTGACTGCCTGTGCTCCTGGGGTCTTTTCCAAGAAGTCTTTACCTGTACTTATATCTTGCAGGGTTTCTCCAATGCTCTCTAATAATTTGATGGTTTCGGGTCGTAGATTTAAGTCTTTAATCCATGTTGAGTGAATTTTTGTGTCAGGTGAAAGGTATGGGTCTTGCTTCAAGCTTCTGCACGTGGAAATCCAATTTTCCCAGCAGCATTTATTGAATAGGTTGTCCTTATTCCAGGGATTAGTTTTGAATCTTTGATCAAATATAAGTTGGCTGTATATAAAGAGAATTGAAAATGAATCATGATGTGATTGGAAGGGGAGAGGGAGCGGGAAAGGGGAGGGTTGTGGGTGGGAGGGAATTTTTGGGAGGGGGAAGCCATTGTAACCCATAAGCTGTACTTTGGAAATTTATATTCATTAAAGAAAAGTTAAATTTAAAAAAAAAGAAATTAAAAAAAATCTCTCATGTTAGAATTTCTGCATTTTTAAATTTTTGAATATTTTGATTAACATATAGTACCTGTATACTTTATAGGATACAATGCAATATTTCAACACACGTATACTGTGTTAACTGAACAGTTCAAGCTCAGAGTATTTCCATTTCCTTATCTTTTTTTTTATGTTTAGAGCCTGACTGTTCTTTTCTCTTAAATGTTTATATGGTACCTAAAGCAGTATGGTGAAGAATATTCATCCCACTGAGCAGTGAAGCAGTAGAGATTATTCCTTCTGTTTAGGGTATTTTGGCACTAGTTCTCCAACTTCCCTCTGTCTTCCTGTCTGCATCTGAATCAAATTTAAGGTTTTACAATGACTGCCAATATTTTGAAAAGTGTTATTTTTTTTTGGTTTGTTTTGCTTTGAAGCATTCTTCATTTCCTCTGCTTTTTAGTCCTGTTATATCGATTGACTTTCTGCCTAATTTTTCCTCCCTCACCTCTTTGAGATAAATATGTTTTATTTTATCATTTAAATTTTATCATTTAAATGGATGGTTTCAACCTAAATATCAGATTTAATATGGTATAAATGTAATAAATGTATCTACATACTTGCTGAATAACACAGTGGTCTTAAATATCTTAACTCTGAGCTGCATTTCACCTTTGCTGTAATATTGTTTACTGTATTAATTTCAAGTTATTTTAAAACTTATGCAGATGAAGTCATTATTTTACTTACCATAAACTTTACAGAAAATATAACAATGTATGACAAGGAAACTAGGCAAGTTTTTACTTGCCTAAAAATTTCCAATCCAATGTCCCTTTGTATGCCATATAGTAGTAGTTTTCTTAAGCAGGTGACTCTAAATTTTAATTTTTTAAAGCCAAATATGTTTTATTTCATGTTATATCTACTTAAAATATCCATCAGTATTTATTTTGTGTTAACTGATGTATCTATCTATTTATTTATAGGTCTGAGAGAAGAGAGAGGGAGAGATGGAGAGAGAGACACACACACAGAGAGAGAGAGAGAGAGAGAGAGAGAGAGAGAGATATCTTTCATCTTCCAGTAATTCCCCAGGTGTCTGCACACAAAAGCACTGAACCAGGAGGCCCATCTGGTTTTCCCATGTGGTTGGCAAGAACACAAATATTTTAGCCATGAAGTGCAGCTGCCCAGAAGCATTAGCACAAAGCTAGATCAGAAGTAAAGAGTACCATGAAACTCACACCAGGCACTCTGATACGTGATGTCAGCATCCCAACTGAGGTTTAACTTGCTGCACCACTACATCTGCTCATTATCCATGTCAATTTGAAGAAATCTCCTATAGTTCATGTTGAGGTACATTTTTCCCTATTCAGCTATTTTAATATGTAGTTAAGTTTTTCCTCACTGATTGATGAACATTCTCTTGGCATCCCATAATTAAAGGATCCAATATTAGGTGATTGATTTCATATTTGCATTTCTAAGCTTTATTTTGGCTACTTTACAAATATGCATTTGTAGCTAGTGAATTTTTCTGAGGGTGATCTAATCTGTAAACTTATTAATTGATTTCTTAATTTCAGTAGGGGTCAGCATTGTGACAAAATGGGTTAAGCTGCCACATGTGACTCTGGCATACCATAAGGGTACCCAATTTTTGTCCCAGCTGTTCCAATTTCAATCCTGCTCCCTGTTAATGCACCTGGAAAAGCAGTGGAAGATTGCCAAAGTACCTGCTCCTCTGCAATCATGTGGAAGACTTGCATGAAGCTTCTGGCTCCTGGCTTCAGCCCAGCTCAGATTTGGCCATTGCAGCCATTTGAGGCGTGAACTAGTAGATGGAGGATCTTTCTCTCCCTCTCTCTCTGCACCTTCTCTGTCACTTTTCCCTTAAAATAAATAAAATTAATGCTCTCTCTCTCTCTCTCTCTATATATATATATAAATATATATAGATATAGATATATATGTATATATAATGTAATAGAATTGCCTAAACATGCTTATAAATTATTGCATAGCAAAATATGAACATTTCTATGTTGGATCGTTCTCTCCCTTTTTTTAATCAGTTAGTATTAGCAGACACTAGTCTTGTTTCTGTGATCCCTTTGACTATTAGACCTATCAGTGTGATCAATTGTGAACTGAAATTGATCACTTGAACTAGTGAGATGGCAATGGTATATGCATTCTTGTTGGGATTGTATTGGAATCCCCTGGTACATTTATAACTCCACCTTTTGGGGCAAGTCCGATTGAGCATGTCCCAAATTGTACATCTCCTCCCTCTCTCATAGAATGGCAGATGTCCTAAACAGCACTCTGGCCTCAGAATCGGCCCTTAAGGCAGTCGGATCTGGCTGAAGAGTCCATGAAAATATTTTAGGCATGGAAAGCCAAGACACTCAGGCAAAAAAAAAAAGACCTAAATGAAAGATCTCTGTGAGTGAGATCCCAGTAGAAAGAACAGGCCATCAAAGAAGGAGGTACCTTTCTCTGAAGGGAGGAAAGAATTTCCACTTTGACTATGACCTTGTCTGAATAAGATCGAAGTCAGCGAACTCAAAAGGCTTCCATAGCCTTGGCAACTCATGACTAGAGCCTAGGGAGATTACTAATGCCATAAACTAGAGTGTCAAACTG
This sequence comes from Lepus europaeus, assembly GCF_033115175.1. Lineage (NCBI taxonomy): Eukaryota > Metazoa > Chordata > Mammalia > Lagomorpha > Leporidae > Lepus > Lepus europaeus. Next base: position 58,152,851 of record NC_084828.1, read on the forward strand.
TTAAGTCAACAACAGGAGTCACTGTGTACTTACGTCTCATGTGGGATCTGTCCTTAATGTGTTGTCCAATGTGAAGTAATGCTATAACTAGTACTGAAACAGTATTTTACACTTTGTGTTTCTGTGTGGTTGCAAACTGATGAGATCTTTATTTAATATATACTAAATGGATCTTTTGTATATAAAGATAATTGGAAATGAATCTTGATGTGAATGGAAGGGGAGAGGGAGTGAGAGATGGGAAGGGTGTGAGTGGGAGGGAGTTTATGGGGTGGGGAAGCCACTGTAATCCATAAACTGTACTTTGGAAATTTATATTTACTAAATAAAAGTTTAAAAAAATGTGAACATTAACTGAGTCAGTAAAAAGTTAGAAATATTATCAAATATATGAAAATCTTAAAATCAATCCTTTAGACATATTCCACAGTTATCTACAAACCATCCCTTTAATCCTTACAGTCAACGTTGAAGTTTCTAGAACCCAAATTAGAAAAAGTACTTCTCTAAAAGGAATTGTTTTCCCACAAAATTACTTAAATCTGCAAGTAAGAAATCTGTAATTTTAAAATAGATGCTTTTTATTCTAAAATGAGATTCTATGTGTAAAGTCATTTGTATTGCCTGAAAACAATCATTCAGAGAAATACTAGAAATTTGGTTAAAGTTATTAATTCCTAATTTTTAGTCAGAGTACACTGATAACCAAAAATTGAAAGATGATTCTTACTTAAACCTAATCCTTTCCCACATTACTTTAAATTTCATGGCCTCACAGAATCATCTACAATGGGAGTGCTATCTTTCATTTTGCCTAACCTATAATAAATCTGAAATGTGAAGAGCCAACTTCTCTCATAAACGGGTAGGCAAATTTTGATGCAAATTCACATGCTAGTGCTAAAAGCATCAAAATTCATTTTTATGATATTTTGCTCGAGCACACAGAGGCTACTTTGAAACAACTTGTGAGCTTTTAATAGCAGTAAGAAAACTAGTCAGTCAATAATTCTCTTTAAATTTTAGAATAACAACATAAGAACTTTCTTCTCCCCTTCCAACTCTTTTAGCCCTCCTTGACCTGCGAAAACTCAAAGTTGAATTTTTCTGCTGCTTGTGTTTTTAAATCTCTTTAGAAACCCAAACAAGAGACGTGAAGATTCCATATTTCAATCAAAAACTCAATTGCCTATAAAATGCTATTTAACCCAGTTAGAGTCATTTCCCAAGATGGTGGCATTAATAAATGAAGTAGTCCAAATAGTATCATAAATAAACTGTTAACCTTGGCCTAGACATTTTGACGAGACATAAAAATTCATCCGGAGCCTATCACATCTGAGCAGTCAGTGTTGAACTGTGACTACTTTACTTCTCTATCATTCTATCTTATCATCTAGCTGTAGTGCTAAATTACAGAGCTACCAAACGTGAATTCAAAAGTGTATTTTAAATAATATAGTGTTACAAATTAAGGGCAACCAGCACTTTTTTACCAAATACTTCAAGCATAAAAAATGAAAATCTTTATAGAAACATACAGAGATACCACAGATTGGTAACTGCTCATAACATTAGACAAAGTGGACTCTTAAAAGTGAATTTTCAATAGCATATCATTTTAATTAGAAGCATTGCCTGGTACAGGGAAAAAGGAGTATTTTTAAAGCTTCATTGTAACATTGTATTCTTGATAATTTAAGTAAACAAAACTGAGTAGATGAATTACATAGACCTAAAAATGATCATGGCTTATACTACCAGTAGCCATTGGAATTAGTCCAAGACCTTGATCCAGATTTTGAAATAGTCCTAGACTTTGATCTTGACTAAGATTTGAGTCTGTGTGGATCTCTTGTCCTTGGTTCCTTTCCACATTTTGAGCCAGATTTATAAGATGGTTTGGAAGCTGTTTTGGTGGTGCCTCTAGCTTTGGTGTGGGATGCACACCAAGAACATAATTTAGCCTTCATTTCTTCTTGTATTGATACTTGGGATTTGATCATGAATTCGATTTAGATCAGTTTTGATGTTTGAATCTTTCATTGCCAGAATGGCTTCTGTTATGGCAAAGTCTTCCAGCAGGTATATTGTTTTTAGGACCATAAGATCTTCATAGCTGCAATCAGAAGTCTGATTTCTTCATCTCCTGCCTTAAAAAAAAAAAAAAAAGTCTGTGTCTGTCAGAATTTCAAAACAGGAATAACTTCACACATTTCTCCATTTCTTGGCTTTGATCTGATTTGGTGTCATCTGTTCCTGAGTTTCAATTCGACATCCACAAATCCACTTGCTGTCCAAATTATGTGAAGCATCTTCAGCATCACAAAAATTATCAAATAGAACATAACAAATCCTGATGGAAGGTGAATGTAGAAATAAAGTAGAATATAGACATCAACCATAGGACCATAACAACCAAATTTCAACAGCAAATCTTTCAACCTGGAGGTGTCCACCAGTTTCCTAAAGGACAGATGTATGGGGGTAGACAGTGCAGCATGTGTTTTGGCTTGGGGCACTAATGGTGCAGCAAACTGTCCATAGCTGAGCCTCAGACACACTATTATGCTATCTTTAATATTGTTCCATTTCTTAAATTCTTTAAGGTCTCTTGTTCTGTAGTTTGCTGTTTTACTGTATTATCTTTTCATAATCAGTTTCATAATGAGTTTAATTGGAATGAGAATTTTTTTAAGAGAATTTTCTCCCCAGGAATCCTCCTTCTTATGGGAAAGTTTTCTTTATATCGGAGACTTTTTTTTTTTTTTTTTGGAAAAAGGAGGGGGGGAGGAAAGATCTAGAAACTCGATCTAATTCCATTGTGGATGGCAGTGACAAAACTAATTACCTGTCACTGCTGATTCACAAGATCTTCATTGGCAGGAAGCTTGAGTCAGGAGCTGAAGCCAGGCCTGGGTATCAAACTGAGGAATATGATGCAGAACAGAGGTATCTTACCCACTTGGCCAAATGTCTGCTCCTGGGACCACAGTTTTTACATGGATCTAATGACTTGTGCTTCCCATCACTTATTCATAATATTACAATAGAGTCTGTGTTTGGGTGTGTCTATAGTACACATTGAATCATTAGAGGATGTATTTTTCACACTGAGCTAACAAGGCAAAAACAAAACAAAACAAAATAAAAAAAACACACCAAATTTAAAATTCTCTTTGTCCTCAAGAATCAATGTGTTTATGGTCTTTATTTCTCTGGGCATTGATTCAAGGTATTGACTCTATTTAGTATTTTAAACTTCAGTTTTTCCTGAGACAAAGGCATAATATACTGTCTTTTGGAGTCATCAGTATTCAACGTTTTAGTTCAGAACATATTTCAGGACAATTGGGCTTAATTTTAGTATGCGTTGGATTTCTGAGAACTTTGGATTTCATTTTATTTCTTGTTATCCTACTTGTAATTCTAGCCATCATTTCATTCATGCATAATTTCTCTGTTTATTTATTGCAGCATTCTCATGTTAGCTCAGTTTGTAATGTTCTGAAAATGAAAATCTCAATGTGTTCCTGACATTTACATTTTAACCATAGCTCAGAATCTCTTTCTGTGTCTACTGTAATTTTCTTCCAATGATTTGTGACTAAGAAGCACTTGTCCACTTCCTTGGGAACATAAGCCCTTCTTCATATTCTCCTGATGTTATGCCTGTGAAACTCTCTACTGAGCTCTTCTTTCCCTTAGTTCATATCATTTAATGTTTTGTTATCTGAGGATGTATAGCATGAACTATGCTTTCATAACTAATTTTAAGTAGACAGTACAATATTTTAAGGGAATTCATATTGCTTTATGCAAATAACAGCACATTTCTTTTTTTCTTTCTTTTCTCTCTCTCTTTTTTTTTTTTTGGACAGGCAGAGTGGATAGTGAGAGAGAGACAGAGAGAAAGGTCTTCCTTTTTGCCGTTGGTTCATCCTCCAATGGCCGCTGCGGCCGGTGCATCTCGCTGATCCGAAGCCAGGAGCCAGGTGCTTCTCCTGGTCTCCCATGTGGGTGCAGGGCCCAAGCACTTGGGCCATCCTCCACTGCCTTCCCGGGCCATAGCAGAGAGCTGGCCTGGAAGAGGGGCAACCAGGATAGAATCTGGTGCCCCACCTAGAACCTGGTGTGCTGGCGCCGCAAAGCGGAGGATTAGCCTGTTAAGCCACGGCACCGGCCATAACAGCACATTTCTACAGCTTTTTGTTCTCTCATCAGAAAAGCCATATTATTAAATGGCAAAAGTCTATTTTCCTCTCCTTCAAATAGTAATAATTACAGTCCACTTTGGTTTTATTTATTTATGTGTTTCTATTGACAAATAAAAATTGCCTTTACTTATCATAAGCTTATTTTCATAAAAATATTTATTTTGAAAGAGTTACAGAAAGAGGGAGAAAGAAAGATCTTTCATCTGATGGTTCACTCCTCAAATGGCCACAATGGCTAGCACTGGACTAAGCTGAAGACTGGAGCCAGAAGCTTCATCTTAAACTACTACATGGGTGGCAGGAGTCCAAACACTTGTGACACCCTCTGTTCCTTTTCCTAGGCCATTAGCAGGTAGTTGGATTACATGTGGTGCAGCCAGGACACAAACTGGTGCCCATATTGGGTGTCAGTTTCACAGGTGGCAACTTTACCCACTACGCCACAACACAAGACACTACTTATCACATATTTTGTAATAATGAAAACACCTAAAATATATTTTCTGAGATTTTCAAGAATACAATATATTGCTATCAACTATGTGCACTTTGATGTACAATGATCTGTTCAATGTGTTCTTCCTCTATAGATTTATGCTTTTGATTCATGGTTCCTCAACTCCCAACTGTCAGTCCCTGGTAATCACCATTTACTCTGTACTTCTGTGTTCAACTTTTTGTGACAATCCTATTTGTAAATTTTGAGGAATGTATGCATTATTTTTCATAATGGCTGTACTAATTCTCATTACCACCAACAGTGTGGAAGAGTTCCCTTTCCTTCACATTCTAGCCAATGCTTGTTTATCTTTCCAATTTTTGGTAGTCACCTAACATATATGAATTTACACATCACTGTGGTTTTAATTTACACCTCCCTGACCATTTCAGATGCTGAGCTTTATTTTTTTATGTATACTATAGCTACTTGTATGTCTTCTTTTGTGAAATGTCTAGATCCTTTGCTCATTTTAACATCAAGTTATCAGTTTCCTTTCTAGCGAATTCCTTGAGTTTCTTGTATAATTTGAATAATCTTTTATTGTGTGGATGGCTTGCACTTTTTTTCATACCATTATTTAGGTTGTCAAATTACATGGTTGACTATTTCCTTTTGTGTATAGAAGGTTTTTAGTTTGAAGTAATTCCTCTTATGTCTGTACTTTGTGATCTACTGAGTTCTTACGTTGCTTAAAGTGGATATTAATTTTTCCTTCCTTCCTTCCTTCCTTCCTTCCTTTCTTTCTTTCTGTAACTTGAGTGGAACAGAGACAGAGAGTGAAGTACACAGATAAAGATCTTCTAACAACGAATCTACTACTTTAATACCCACAACAGGTTGGCCTGATCCAGGCTGAAGCCAGGAGTTAGAAACTCAGTGCACCAACTCTCATGTCGGTGCTGGAGACCCAATAATCTGAGTTATCACAGGTTGCCTCCTTGGTGTACATTACCAAGAAACTGCAATTGGGAATGGAAACAGGACTGCAACCCGGGCACTCCAAAATGAGATGAGGCCATCCCAAGGAGTGTTGTAGCCACTATACCGAATGTCTGCCTTCCATCTTAAAATAACTTTTATTTATTTATGTTTTGTCTCATATTTAAAAGAAAATGAATTCTCAGTTGCCCCTTTTTATTTTTTTCTTTTAAAATATTTATTTATTTATTTATTTATTTGAGGCAAAATTATAGACTGAGAGAAGGCGAGATGGAGAGTTTTTCATCTACTGGTTTACCACCAAAATGGCCACAGTGGCCACAATGGGTCTGTCCGAAGCCAGGAGCCAGAATTAGATGAAATACCTTTGTTGAGACTTTACACTGTGGCCTCAGAAAATTGCATAAAGTGTTTTCAAATAAACATAAAACAAAATAGCAATGAGGCTAATAATGAAAAATAATTCCCAAATTACTCTAAGTAGTATTCAGTATTTGGGAAACTGAGCCTCAATATGAATGGCAGCTGAATTTACAAGTGCTTAGAAAGTCCCTCATACTAAATAACAGGATGCCATTCTTCATCATAAGCACACCCTGAAGAAGTATTATCATAGTAATGGGCAAGGTGGAACAGCAGGTTAAGTTGCCATCTGGAATGTCCTAATCCTATATTGGAATTCCCAGGATGTAGTACTGTCTCAACTTCTGACCCAGCTTTGTGCTAATGTGAATTCTCAGAGGCAGCAGATGATAATTCAAGTATTTGAGTCCCACTCACTCACATGACAGAATTGGGTGGAGTTTCTGGCTCTTGACTTATGCCTGGATCACCCTCAGTTGTTCTGGTCATTTAAGGAGTGGAGTGAATCAGAAGATGGTGTATCTCTCTGTCTCTTCCCTGTTGTCTCTGTTTTTGCCTTTCTGAAAAAAGAAAGAAGGAGGAAAGAAGGGAGAAAGGGAGGGAGGAGGGAAATGAAGGAATGGAGGGAAGCAGGGATGGAGGGAGGGAAATGAAGGAATGGAGGGACTGAGGGAGGGAGGGAGAAAGGAAGGAAGGAAACACATTTATAAATATACTATTACCATCTTCATTTCAAAGAAAAGGAAATGAAAATACAAAGAAGTGAAAATATTTGGCCACTGCAGAATTCAGGTGATAATCACTTCATCATCATGCATTGTAATTTCTGCACAGGTTTTTTTTTTTTTTGTGTGTGTGTGTGTGTGTGTGTGGGCTTTAAGAAATAGCCTCAGCCGGTGTCCTAGCTCACTATGCTAATCCTCTGCCTGCAGTGCCTGCACACCGGGTTCTAGTCCCGGTCAGGCACCGGATTCTGTCCCAGTTGCCCTCTTCCAGTCCAGCTCTCTGCTGTGGCCCGGGAGTACATTGGAGGATGGCCCAAGTGCTTGGGCCCTGTACCCCATGGGAGACCAGGAGAAGTACCTGGCTCCTGGCTTTGGATCAGTGCAGTGCACCGGCCACAGTGCACTGGCCGCAGCAGTCATTGGAGGGTGAACCAACGGCATAGGAAGATCTTTCTCTCTGTCTCTCTCACTGTCCACTCTGCCTGTCAGAAAAAAAAAAAAGAATAGCCTCTGGATGCCTTATTGACAATTATTAATTAAATTTATTATTGCACCTTATTTTACAAAAAAATTTTTAGGAAAAGCTACAGATAAAATTTGTGTACATCTCAACTCTGTTTATTGTTAATACTAAATTTTAAAGAAGTGAGACAACTTAATAATTCAAAGTAGAAATAAGTGCTGTGAAGCAAGAATGTGATACACATCATCATCAGTAGTTCCATTCTAACAGGTCAGTGAATGTAGCCTTTTTTCTTTTTTTGAGAGATGTAAAAAATGTTTATTGTTGGGCTGAATCTTGTAAAAAGAAACTAGTAGATTGATTAGTAGACCCACTGAGTATCAATCCTGCGCTGACCAGCTTGTTGAGATGAAAGGATTTTATCATCTACCCGCATGGAAGAACCAGCTTCACATGTTTACTGCTTACCTATGTTCAAATCTCAAAATATTTATTTCACTCATCGACATCACATTTTTGTACTCTGTATATTAGGTATCTCAAATCAGGGAAAATGTGATATTTGTGTTTTTTGGGACTGGCTTATTTCACTAAGAATAATGGTTTCCAATTGTATCCATTTTGTTGCAAATGAAAAGATTTCATTTTTGATAGGTGATTAGTATTCTGTTGTGTATATATACCACAATTTCTTATGTGGTCATCAAATGATGGACATCTGGGTTCATTCCATATCTTAGCTATTGTGAGTTGAGCTGCTATAAACATGGGAGCACAGATCACTCTTTCATATACAGATTACATTTCCCTTGAGTAAATTTCCAAGTGTGGAATAGCTGGGTCATATATTAGATTTATTTTCAGGTTTCTGAGGAATCTCCATATGGTCTTCCATAATGGTTGTGCTAGTTTGTATTTCTAATAACTGTTTATTTTATTTTATTTTTTGACAGGCAGAGTGGACAGTGAGAGAGAGAGAGAAGGGTTTTCCTTTGCCGTTGGTTCACCCCTCCAATGGCTGCCACGGCCAGTGCACTGCGACCGGCGCATCGCGCTGATCCCAAGGCAGGAGCCAGGTGCTTCTCCTGGTCTCCCATGGGGTGCAGGGCCCAAGCACTTGGGCCATCCTCCACTGCACTCCTGGACCATAGCAGAGAGCTGCCTGGAAGAGGTGCAACTGGGACAGAATCCAGCGCCCCGACCGGGACTAGAACCTGGTGTGCAGGCACTGCAGGCAGAGGATTAGCCTATTGAGCCACGGCGCCGGCCTCTAATAACTATTTATTAAGGTATATTTTCCCCACATCTTCACCGGCATTGTTCTTTTATGATTTTTGGATAATAGTAGTTCTAATTGGGGTAAGATGGAACTTCACTGTGGTTTTTATTTGCATTTCCTTGATGGCTAGTGATCCTGAGCATTTTTGTGTGTGTCTTTTGGCCATTTGTATTTCATCCCTGGAAAAATACCTATTCATGTCCTTTGTCCATTTCTTAACTTGATTATTTTGCTGAGGTTGAGATTCTTGAGCTTCTTATATATTCTGGCTATTAAATACTTTGGGATAACTTTAACCATAGATGTTAAAGATCTTCACAATGAAAATTACAAAATATTAAGGAAAGAAATAAAGACACAAAGAAGGAAAGAAATGTTTCATGTTCATGGATTGAATGAATATCATCAAAATGTCCATGGTAGGCCAAAGAAATTTACAGTTTCAACATGATCCCAATCAATACACCAGGGATGTTCTTAGTTCTGGGAAAAAATGAAGCTAAAATTAATATGGAATCACAAGAGATTCCAAATAACCACAGCAATCATAAACAATAAAAATAAAGCTGGAAACATCAGAATAGCAAGTCTCAAGACATATTACAAGGCAGTAATAATCAAACCAGCTTGACACTAGCACGAGAACAAATTTGTGGACCAATGGAACAAATAAGACACCAAGGTAATTAATCCACACAACTACAACCAATGAATCTTTGACAAAGGAGCTAAAAATCTCTCCCTGTCTCTTCAAAAAAAGCTTCGGGGTAAAATTGGATTTCTTTATGTGGAAGGATGAAACAACACCCCTACTTTATACACCATATAAAAATCAACTAAAAATAGATCAGGAATCTAAACCTAAGGTCTGAAACCATCAAATTGCCAGAGGAGAACATAGGAGAAACACTGTAAGACATTGGCATAGGCTTTCTTGAATTAGATCTCAGAATACAGACAATAAAGGAAAAAAAAAAAAAACAGACAAATTGGATTACATCAATGTAAGGAATTTATGCACATCAAAGGAAACACTCAACAAAGTAAAGAGACGATCATAGAATGGGAGAAAATGTTTACAAATTCGACATTTTATAGTCATTGTCTTTGTCAGTGTGGTTTTTTTAAAGATTTATTTATTTATATGAAAGGCAGAGCTACAGAGAGACAGAGAGGGGCATACAGAGAGAGAGAGAGAGAGAGAGAGAGAGAGAGAGAAGGAGAAAGAAAGGGAGAGAGAGAGAGAGAGAGAGAGAGAGAGTGAGAGAGAGAATGAGAATCTTTCATCTACTGTTTCACTCCTCACCTGTACATATCAGCTTTAAACTTTCTACTACAGCAAAGTAAAAAAGAAAAATCATAGTCACAGTCTGGTTGTGACAACTGTGTTTTCCTTTTACTTATTACATGAGAAATATCAAATTCATATTACTTGAGTTTATTCTTGACTATGTTGCTTTCCTCAACACATGTATCTCACATGGTTTACTTGAAATTTAGAATGTTTTTGTATTTTCTGACCTCTTGGCTCAATGATAAATTGTATCCCTTTGGCAGTCATTTGCCTTCCATACTTACTAGACTTGATTTGCTCTAGGGATAGGTTAATTGGATCCAATAATTTCTGTGCTACCTCTACAACCTAATATTGAACAAATCTGTACATTCTAATAACTTTGTTAATACAGCAAAATCAAGAAGAATTAAATTATTCTAAAGGCAAATGGTATAAAACATGTATATGCAATTATTAATAATACTCATACTATTTAGAAATTTTGTACTATATCATATGACAGGTCTATGAAGGCAGAGAATTACAGAGAGCTTCTTGGTTTTAGTGAAAGAAGTGCTGATTCTTGATACTTTCTAGAATTATTATTTACACTCTGTTTATTATTTTTACTGTGCTCTCAATCCAAGATTATAAATAAAATTACTTTTTCTAATTATTTTATTTGTAAAAATACTTATATGCTTTAATGCATAAAGCACAATATTCAGATAGTGTAAATCAATCAAACTGACAATTAGTTTTTCCATTTTATTGTTTTTTCTTTATGTTTAGAGCTTATCAGTTTTGCTCCTCCAGTTTTTACACAGTGTATACTACACTGTTGTGACCTGTAGTCATCCCACTGTGCTTTGGGGTGCAAGAATTAATGACCTCTATTTGACTGTGATTTAACACCAATTATCAGTCTCTTTTTTCATACCATCTATCCCTACATCCAACCTCAACTTTTCAATGTTGCATGTTCTGATTGAAAAATTTTTCAACTTCCACATGTAAGAGAGAACACATGAAATCTGTCTCCTAATGTCTGACTTATTTTGTTTAATATCATGATCTCCAGTTCCATCAATATAGCTGAAAGTCTCTGGATTTCATTCTTTGTTTATGACTGAAGGGTATTCTACATTGTATAGTTACTACATTTTCTTTTTTTTTTATTTGACAGGTAGTTATAGACAGTGAGAGAGACAGAGAGACAAAGAGAAAGGTCTTTCTTCCGTTGTTTACTTCCCAAATGGCCCGTACGTCCGGCACTGTGCTGATCTGAAGCCAGGAGCCAAGTGCTTCTTCCTGGTCTCCCACGCAAGTGCAGGGGCCCAAGCACCTGGGCCATCCTCCTCTGCCCTCCCAAGATAGAGAGCTGAACTGGAAGAGGAGCAACTGGGACTAGAACCTGGTGCCCATATGGGATGCCAGGCAGAGGATTAACCAAGTGAGCCACGGCACCGACCCCACTATATTTTCTTTCATTCAAACATCAGTGGATACCTAGGATGAATCCATACCATGGCTATTGTTAATAGTCCTGCAATGTACAGATTATGCAAGTATTAGCTAATATAAATTCCTTCATCTATATACCCAGTAGCTGGATATGTGGGTCAAATAGTAGATCTATTTTTAGTTGTGTGAGAATCCTTCCATAATATTTTTCACAATGCCTGTACTAATTTTCATTCCTAAACAATTGTGTATAAAGGGCTCCCTTTACCCTAAATCCTTTCTGCATTTTTCTTTTGTCTTTGTTATAGTAAGCATTCCAAGTAGAAAATGATCATATTTCATTGTGATTTTGATTTGCATTTCAGTGATGGCAAGTTATATTGAGCATTTTTTCAAGTATATGTTGGCCATTTGTCTTTCTTTTTTTTCTGAGAAATATATATATTCAGACACTTTGTCCATTTCTTATCTGAATTCTGTCGATTACCTCTTCACTTTCCTGACTGTTTCTTTTGCAGTACAGAAACTTCTCAATTTGATGCAATCCAAATAGTTAATTTTGGCTTTGCCTGCCTGTGCTGCTGGGGTATTTTCCAAGAAGTCTTTGCCAGTACGTATATCTTGCAGGGTTTCTCCAATGTTCTCTAATTATTTGATGGTATTGGGTGATAGATTTAGGTCTTTAATCTATGTTGAGTGGATTTTTGTGTTTCATAATTTTCTTTGTGGAGTTTTTTCATGTAGTTTGTTACCTTTAAGAGATTTTATTTTTTTGGACCTATTGTCAATGACCATAAAAATGGTCCTGATTTTATGTGTTAGTCTTGTTTCTTGTAACTTTACCAAAGCTGTATGTCAGTTCAAATAGTCTCTTGTAAAGAGTCATGTAATCTACAAATAGGCTTAATTTGACTTCCTTCTTTCCTATATGTGTGCTTTCTACTGTCCTTTCTCTTGCTTGATGGTTTGAGTTGTAACTTCAATACTAAATTGAAGTTTTTTGGTTCCAGATCTTAAAGGAAATGCTTCCAGTTTTCCCCATTTTATATGGTGCTCTCTGAGGATTGGCCATATACAGCCTTTGATTTATTGAAGTGTGTTTATTCAATAACTAAGTCAAAGTTTTATTTTTTTTCTAAAATCTGAGTGGTCTTCAATGATATCAAGCATCTAGTGTTTCTAGTGATATGATAATATGATTTTTTCTTCATTTTGCTGATGTTACATATTATGTTATTGATTTACATGTGTTGAAATATTCCTTCATCTTTTGACAAATTTCTCTTGATTAAGATGAATGATCATTTCTATATGTTGTTAGATATGATTTACTTATATTTTGATGAAAATTATTGCACCTATATACATTAGGGATATGGTTCTACAGTTTTATTTTTGCAGTTATTTGTTCTTATCTAGTTTAAGTTTCATGGTAATGCTGGAGTCATAGAATTAGCTAGTGAAGGCATCAATCCATTTAAATTTTTTGTATTTTTCTGGATATAGGACTCCATTAAACATGACTTGTAAGGCTCATTTGATGATGTTAAATTTCTCCAGCTTTTGCTCAAAAGAAAAGTATGTCTTCTTCATCTGTGAGGGATAATTTTGCTTGATAAATCATTCTTGATTGATTAGTATTTTCTTTTAGAACTTGGAATATATCATTATCTCCCATCCTGGACTCTAGGATTTCTGTTGATAAAATCTGTTAATCTAATGTATATTCCTTAAAAAGTGACCTAGTAACTTTCAATTTTATATGTCATTCTTTGAGAGCTTGACCATAATATGTCTTAAGGAGGATCTTTCCAGGTCGTGTTTACTTGGGATTCAATAGGCCTCTTGAACTTGATCGTTTGCTCATATGTCATTGAACAGGTTCCTAGGACACTATTCCTCTCATTGCCCACAGGAATCTCCATAATTCAAATATTTCTGTGATAAGAACCCAGGCTTTCTTCATTCTCTTTTATTTCTACTGCTTTTTTCTTATCTATCTATCTAGTTATCTAACTATCTATGATCTATTTCTATCTGTCATCTATAATATATCATCACTATATTTATTGGCCTAAGTGAAATAATTCATATAAATCTGTCTTCAATTTCAGATATTCTTTCTTCTGCTTGATCAAATTTGTTAAGGCTTTCAACTCTATTTGTATATGACTTATTTAATATTTAATTTCTGACTTTTCATTTTGGTGTGTTTTCAAGTTCTCCATCTTTTCACAGAATTTTTCATTTATCTGATGGATTGTTTTGTACATTTCATTCACCAGTCTGTATTCCCTTATATTCCTTTTAGCATCCATATAATGATTTTGTATGAATTTCCATCAGGAATTTCATCAATATCCTTTTCTTTGGAGTTTGTCATTAAGCATTATTGTATTCCTTTTGGGACATCAAACTTTCTTCTTTTTCATACATCCTGTGTCCCTGTGTTGGCATTTGTATATTTGATGGGGGCTAGAGCTGTGGTGCAACAAGTTAACTTCCAATTCAGGTCCCTGGTATGACCTAGGAAAGCAGTGAAAGATGGTCCAAGTGCTTGGGCCCCTGAACCCATGTGGGATACCCAGAAGAAGCTCCTGGCTCCTGGCTTTGGATAGGCCCAGCTATGACCATTGTAGCCATTTGGGGAGTGAACCAGCAGGTGGAAGACCTCTCTCTCTCTCTCTCTCTCTCTCTCTCTCTCTGTCTCTTTCTCTGCCTCTGTCACTCTGTAATTATGTCTTTCAACTAAATAAATCTTTAACATAAATAAATAAATAAATAAGAACCTTAAATGTTAATGCCTTAAATTTTCCAATTAAAAGATAAAGACTGGCTGAGTGAATTTAACAACATGACCAATTATTTGCTGGCTAAAAGAAATACATCTTGCCAATAAAGATACTTGCAGAACAAAAATGAAAGAATGGAAAAAGATATTGCGTGCTAATGGAAAGCGAAAAAGAACAGGTGTAGTAATCTTAACATCAGACACAGTATACTTTAACAAAAAGTATTAAAAGAGATGAAGAAATACATTATTCAAAAGGAGAATGTGACTATATAAGATATATATAGTCAGGGCAACTGGCTATTTGAAGCAATTTTAATGGATTTAAAGGGAGGCATAGACTCCACTACAATACTAATCATGGGAGTACAAACCTATTTTCACCAATGAACAGACCAACTAAAAAAAATTATCAACAAAGAAACAACAGAGCTTATCTGCGGTCCAAATGGAACTAATTGATATCTACTGAACATTTCATCCACAGTTGCAGAATACACTTTCTTCTCATCAGTTTACGTAACTTTCTCTAGAATAGATCATATTCTAGGCTGAGCAAATCTCATCAAATAAAAAAAAATTGAAATCACACCATATATCTTTTCTGCCCACATGGAATGAAGCTGGAAATTAACAACTGAAGAATCTCTAGAAAATATGCAAACACATGGAGACTGAGTAACACATTCTTGAATGAACACCGGATCAAAGAAGAAATCAAAATGAAAATAAAAAAATTCCTAGAAATGAATGAATATGACAATGTACCATATCAAAACTTATGGGATACAGAAAAAGCAGTGGTAAAAGGGAAGTTTATAGCAATTAGTTCCTATATAAAGAAATTGAAACATCATCAAATAAATGAGCTACCAAAGCAACTCCAGGACATAGAAAACCAATAATGAACCAAACCCCAAATTAGTAGGGTAAAAGAAATAAGGGAAATTATAGAAGCAATAAACAAAATTGAAATAAAACCAATACAAAAAAAAATCAGTGAATGAACAGCTGTTTTCTTTAAAGAAACAAAACAAAACTGATACAACATTGGCCGAGAAAAAAAAAGAAAACAGAAGAGGGAAAAGACAAAAATAAATAAAATCAGAGAGGAAAAATGAGGTTGTACAAAGGATACCATATAAATAAAAAAGAATCATCTGGAACTAATACCATTAGCTATAGGCCAACAAATTGGAAAATCTAGAAGAAACTGATAGATTTTTGGACATGTATAATCTAATAAAATGAGTCCTGAAGACATAAAAAGCCTAAACAGACAAATATTCATGATGGAGATTAAATAAGTAATGAAGACCCTCACCACAAAGAAAAATCCAGGACCAGATGGCTTCACTGCTTAATTCTACCAGATATTTAATGAAAAACTGATTCCTATCATCTTCAAACTATTCAAAACTATTGAAAGGGCAGGAAGCCTTCCAAATTCCTTCTACAAAGCCAACATCACATTCATTCTAAAACCAGGAAAAAGATATAATAAGGAAAGACTACTAGATAGCAATATCACTGATGAAAATTGCTGCAAAAATCCTCAACAAAATATTAGCTAATTAAATCCAACAACTCATCAAAAAGGTAACTCACCAAGACCACTAGTATTTAACCTGGGTATAAAGGGATGGTTCAACATACACAAACCAATAAGTGGGATACATCATGTTAACAAATTAAGAATAAAAACCATATAATTCTCTCAATAGATGCTGAAAAATCATTTCATATAATACAACACCCTTCAATGTTAAAAAGCTTCAGCAAATTGGATATAGAAGAAACATTCCTCAACACAACGAAGGGAAGTTATTACAAACCCATAACCAGAATCATAATGAATGAGAAAGAGGTGGATAGATTTTCTTTAATATCTGCATCCAGAAAATGCTACCCATTTTCACAATTGCTATTCACCATAGTCCTTGGAGTTTTAGCCACTGCCATTAGGCAAGGAAAAGAAATCAAAAAGGATAAAATCGGAAAGGAGGAAGTCATATTTGTCATCTGTATGATCTGTTTCTATATACAAAGGAACTAAAATAGTCCACTAAGAAACTATTGGAACTAATAAGAGAGTTTGGTAGTTAAAGGATATCAAATTAACACAAAAAATAATCAATAGCCTTTGTATACATAGACAATGCCATGGCTGAGAAAGAACTTGTAAGATCAGTCAAACTCAAAATTGCTATAAAAATAAATTGGGATAAATTTAATCAAAGAGGTGAAAGCCCTCTGCAGTGCTTGTAACAAAATACTAATAAAGGAAATAGATTAAGACTTTACAGAATGGAAAATCTTCAATGTACATGGATTGGAAGAATTAATATCATTAAAATGTCCATATACTGAAAATAATTTAGAGAGTCAAGGAGATCCCAATCAAAATATTAACTACGTTTTTCTCAGATCTAAAGAAAATGATGCTAAAAATCATATGGAAACAGAAAATACCCTAAGATACAGCAAACTTAAACCACAAAAACTAAGCTGGAGGCATTGCAATTCCAGATTTCAAGACATTTTACAATGCAGTTAAAATCAAAACAGCATGGTATTCGCCCAAACACAGATGTGAAGACAAATGAAACAGAATAAAACCTTCAGAAATCAATCCATGGCTCAATGAAAAAACTAATGTTGAAAAGGAGCTCAAATCAATTCCTGGAGAAAGCCAGTAAAACTGGTGCTGGGAAAACTAGGTCTCAGCATGCAGAAGTATCTTACACATTATTCAAAATCAACTTGAAAAGAATCAATAATCTAAATATACAGCCCAAAGCCATCAAATTACTAGAACACAACATTGTGAAAAACTCTGGAAGACACTGACATAGGCAAAGACTTCATGGAAGAGATCTCAGAAGCACAGGCCATCAAAGCCAAAATTGGCAAAAGAGATTTTATCAAGCTAAGAAGCTTCTGTACTACAAAGGAAACACTCAGTAAAGTGAAGAGGCAACTGACAGAATGGGAGAAAATATTTATAAACTATGCAACTGATAAATGATTAATAACCTAAATCTGTAAGAGCTCAATAAACTCAACAATAAAATAATCCAGTTAATAAGTGGACAAAGGAATTGAACAGGGATTTTTAAAGAAGACATTCAAATTATCAATAGATAGATGAAAAAATGCTCAGGGAGGAAACTGGAAAACATTATGCTGAGTGAAGTAAGCGAGTCCCAAAGGGACAATTATTGTATATTCTCGCTGATCAGCGACAACTAACTGAGCACCAAAGAGGAAACCTGTTGAAGTGAAAGGAACACTATGGCAAACAGTGACTTTATCAGCCCTAGTCCTTACTGTTGATGTACAATGTAATACTTTATCCATTTTAGTATTTGATTTTGTTCTAGTTCTATCAGTTGAACTCTGTAATTAACACACAATTATTCTTAGGTGTTTAAATTTTAACTGAAAAGTGATCCCTGTTAAATTTAAGAGTGGAAATAAGAGAGGGAGGAGATGTACAATTTGGGACATGCTCAATCGGACTTGCCCCAAATGGTGGATTAGAAACGTGCCAGGGGATTCCAATACAATCCCATCAAGGTGGCATGTACCAATGCCACCTAACTAATCCAAGTAATCAATTTCAGTTCACAATTGATCATAATGATAGGTCTAAGAGTCAAAGGGATCACACAAACACGACTAGTGTCTGCTAATACTGATAGAATCAAAAAGGGAAAAAGTGATCCAACATGGGAAGCGAGATACACAGCAGACTCATAGAATGGCAGATGTCCTAAATAACACTCTGGCCTCAGAATCAGCCCTTAAGGCATTCAGATCTGGCTGAAGAGCCCATGAGAGTATTTTAGGCATGGAAAGCCAAGACACACTCAAAAAAAAAAAAAAAGACCTAAATGAAAGATCTCTTTGAGTGAGATCCCAGTGGAAAGAATGGGGTCATCAAAGAAGGAGGTACCTTTCTCTGAAGGGAGGAGAGAACTTCCACTTTGGCTATGACCCTGTCGGAATAAGACCGAAGTCAGCGAACTCTAAAGGCTTCCATAGCCTTGGCAACTCATGACTAGAGCTTAGGGAGATTACTGACGCCATAAACGAGAGTGTCAAATTGTTAAGTCAACAACAGGAGTCACTGTGTACTTACTTTTCAGGTGGGATCTGTCCTTAATGTGTTGTCCAATGTGAAGTAATGCTATAACTAGTACTGAAACAGTATTTTACACTTTGTGTTTCTGTGTGAGTGCGAACTGATGAAATCTTTACTTAATATATATATATATATATACTTAATATATACTAAATATATACTTAATCAATCTTTTGTATATAAAGATAATTGAATGTTATAACTAGTACTCCAACAGTATTTTTCGCTTTGTGTTACTATGTGGAGGCAAACTGTTGAAATCTTTAGTTAATATATACTAAACTGATCTTATGTATATAAAGAGAATTGAAAATGAATCTTGATGTGAATGGAATGGGAGAGGGAGCGGGAGATGGGAGGGGTGCGGGTGGAAGGGAAATTATGGGGGGGAAAGATATTGTAATCCATAAACTGTATTTTGGAAATTTATACTTACTACATAAAAGTTAAACAAAGAAACAAACAAACAAACAAACAAAATGCCCAGGGTCACTAGTCATCAGGGAAATGCAAATCCAAAACATAATAAGGGTTCATCTCACCCAAGCTTGAATAGCTCTCATACAGAAATCAACGAACAGTAAATGCTGGTGGGATGTGGGGAAAACAGTACCCTAATCCACTTTTGGTCGAAGGTAAAGTAGTACTCTATTGTGGACGACTGTATAGAGATATCTCAGAAATCTGAAAATAGATCTACCATATGACCCAACAATCCCACTCTTGGGAATTTATGATAAATCAGCATATGAAAGAGTCATCTGTGCCCCCATGTTTACTGCAGCTTAATTCACCATAGTTAAGATATGGAATCAACCCTGCTTTCCATCAACTGATGACTGGACAAATAAATTGTGACATATAAATAGTATAGAAAAATATTCAGTAGTAAAATTAGAATGAAATAGTGTCTTGTGCAACAAAATAGATAAAACTGGAAACCATTATACTCAGTGAAATATGCCAGTCCCCAAAAGTCAGATACCAGGGCTGGCGCTATGGCTCACCAGATTAAAGACCCAGCCTGTAGCACAGGCATCCCATATGGGCACCAGTTAGAGTTCCTGCTGCTCCACTTCCAATGCAGCTCTCTGCTGATATTCCTGGGAAAGCAACTAAAGATAACCCAATTCCATTGACTCCTGCAGTCATCCAGAAGATGTGGAAGAAGCTCCTAGCTCTTGACTTCAGATTGGCCCAGGTCTGGCCACTGTGGCCATGTAGGGAGTGAATGAGTGGATGGAAGAACTCCCTCTCTCTGTCTCTACCTCTATCTGTAATTCTGTCTTTCAAATAAATAAAATAAATCTCTGAAAGCAAAACAAACAAACAAACAAAAAAACCCAAAAAGGCAGAAACCACATGTTTTCCCTGGTCTGTGATAACTAATAGAGAAAAAAAATGTATATGAGCAAAATTGATATTTTGAGATTGCTTAGAGACCTTGTCTCAACTTTTGAGGACCAGTGTTTTGTTTGTTTGTTTGCTTGCTTGATTGATTGTTTTTGTTTTCTTACCATTTGTTGAATTCTTTACTTATTTTAGGATTAATCTTATGATTATAAACTAATTGAAATTATATCATTGTAAAAATCAAAAAAAGGATAAGAAATGAAGGAAGAGAAAGGGTGGCATTGTGGGCAGGAGAGAGGGAAGATTAGAAAGTATAATAATGCTCCTAAATCTGTACATATTCAATACAACCCAGTTGATGGCAGTAGCCAAGGGTGGGTGGGGTGTTCATATCATAGCCACAGGGTTACATCGGTAGAAACTTATTTGGGCTCAGATTGCGATTCTTAGGACCCTGGAAATTGATGCATTGTAAATGGGGTTGTGGGAGCACTGGCCTGGGGTCCGGTAGCAATTACTTGGATACCTATGTTGTCAGGGACATGGTGGAGGTTATAATGCCATCTGCCCAAAAATCTGATGTTGACATATAGTTTCCATTTTTGTCAACCCCAGGCTTTTATGCAGAATTTTGGTGCCCACATACCTTTTTCCCTAAAGCAGACAATTACTTTCTCTGTTTTGCTCCCTGGTATTGAGAGAAGAATGAACTGATAAGTCCTGTGGTAGGCTACTGCAATACTATGCCACATTCAGAACCTGCAAAGCCTCCAAGATTGGCAAAGCATGGAATGGGGTCCAGGCCCACTAAGCTATATACCATCTGCTGTTGAAGTAGACTTGAGTTCCGAAGCTTCTGTAATCAACCACAGATTGCCATTCATATAAATCCTATTTATTGACCTTGTGGTTCTCCATCTGAGACTAGAGCAGATTCAGATACTGCATCCACAGCTATTGACCTGGAATGCAGTAACCATTACTATACATAAGTGACGATTTTACCAGATCCAAGACACACTGGCATGCCCTCTTTTGAGTCTTACTCTCTTGTGACTACAGTCTTGTTATCTTCTGGAAGATTGAGAAAAGGATTGTAAAATATTCTCTTGGCCAAAGGCTGGGTCTTCAGGTTGCTGTCTTAGGAATAGAAGCTGTGGGGACCTGTCCATCTCTAGTTTTTACTGTAGGAGATTTGGTACTGGGTTTCAACTCTAAGGTCTGATTTCATTCCCTTTTCCTTCCCCTGTGGAAAGCATATCCAGGATTCACTACTTAGAGCTGTGGGAGGGGTGATGCAACAACCATTGCTTTCCTCCTTCTTCATTGTGTCTTTTCTTATAATAATTACACCAAAATCTGGTGTTGTGGTCTTGCTCCTGGCTTCCTAAGCTCTAATGAGGGCGATCTGATGTGTGAAGAGCTGTTCAAATCGGTGCCTCTATGAGGAGATTGCTCAAGCATCTTTTTCAGCCACCATTCCCATCACCAAAATTAATCTCAGTATTTCTTACTGATAATACTCATAGTATTGCCCATGGAATTTCAAAGCACAGTTGAATTTTAGAATTGGAGAATTTAATGTTATGGTTCTATCTACCCTTGTAAACTCAATGATCTATGACACGAATTAATTTTTAATTTAGCTAAAACATAGTTTGAATTTCATAATCAAAAGATTATTCAAATAATCTCAGCTGCTACCAGCATCTTCACTGCAAAATTACTTTTGTGCTCCTCTTTATTGTGCACATATGGGATAAAACCTTAATAACAGAAGCATCTCCAGAATCCCAATCACAGAATTAGAATCCATTTACACATATTTTAGACTCCATGCAGAATTTCAAGACATATTTTGAAATTAGATAAGTATAGGTAAACTGATAATCCATACATGCTGATGATATATAGAGGTTTTTCTTTTAAATTTAGCTTCCTGATATCAACTTTATGTATGGAAAGGATCACATATTGAACTCTTTTAATGTATGTGCTAAAATATTAATTTACCAGGAATTTTAGATAATTGTAATATTCCAGAGTGTTGCAGTTGATTTCTCAGCAATGTTGAAGTGGATTCTTTTATGAGAGGAGGAGCATGGTGGGGGCAAGAGGCACGGAGTCACCACATAGACCCCAGGAGTCGGGTGAAAGCAGGCTTGAGGCAAACCACCTGCAGACTCATTTATTTCACTTGGTACAACAGCTTATATAGCCAAGACCAGCCAATCCAGTCAAGGGGCAGGCTATGCCCCAACCAATCACAGCCTGTTGCCAGACAGGCTCCATTACCAGGTGGGTTTCAAAGCCATTTCTGAGTAACTGAAGCTCACTTGCCAGTGTCCATCTTGGCATGGCCTTCTTATTCCACCACACCAGAGTTTACTGCAATTTTATGTGCTTGATGCAAATACAGTTTTGTCAAACATTGCTTTATATCTTTTTCAGTGATATATTACTATAATATTAATGACGTGGTTATCTTGAAGTTTTCTGTAGATGAGTGAAATGTACATCTTGGCCTGTTTTCCTGTTGAACTATTGTCTTTTTATTTGTTTACTCTTTAGAGGAGTATTGGACGTTCAACTATAATGTAAGGTAAAAACATGCTATCTCAGAAATTAAAAAAGAATAAAAGGAAGTAAAGGAGGAAGGAAGGGAGGAAGGAAGGGAGGGAGGGAGGGAGGAAGGAAGGGAGGAAAGGAGGGAGGGAGGAAGAAAGGAAAAGAAATAAAGAGAAAAGGGGATGGAAAGAAGGAGTAAGGGAGGAAGGGAAATATCATTTATATCCTGAGAATTGTATCTAGGAACTACACTGAATTTGTTCTCTTTGTATTAATATCACATTAGTGTGAGAATTATAGTAATTATCATGCATTTTCTGAGACTCTAATGTATTAATGAATTTCTTCAATAAAAAAAAACTTAAAAAATAAAGATACGGGGCTGACACTTTGGCATAAAAGTTAAAGCCGCTTTCTTCAGTGCCTACATCTTATATGGACACCGGTTCAAATCCTCGCTTCTCCACTTCTTCTACAGCTCTCTGCTATGGCCTGGGAAAGCAGTGGAAGTTGGCCCAAGTCTCTGGGCCTCTGCACCTATGTGAGAGACCTGGAAGAAACTCCTGCCTCCTGGCTTTGGATGGACCCAGCTCTGACTCTTATGGCCAATCTGGGGAGTGAACTATCAGATGGAAGACCTCTGTCTCTCTCTGCTTCTATGTAACTTTATCTTTCAAATAAGTAAATCTTTAAAAAAATAAAGTTATAAAATAACTACATTTTCAATTTAATTCACCTACTTTACCTTAAAAATAATGTAACATAGAAATATTTTTAAAATATCATAAGCAAGTCATAATTACAAGGAATATAAATTATGCAATAAATGCTGAGAAGTTGGGTGGCAACTTTAAATTAAAATTAAGATAAAATGTATTTCCTGGCAGCAGTGGGAGTACTTACTGTTTCTCACAAGTACCCAGTAGAGTGGCATTCTAACAAAATTAATTGTGCTTGGTGTACAAATCAACTTTTTAAAATAATTTCCATCCCCTAATGTAATCTAGCAGGCATAAGAAACAAAACTGGTAATGCTGTATTCAATTGCATGTTTTATATTTCTGTAATATTAATGATATAGCCATGTTTTTCCATCTTGGATTTACCTAGAAACAGAAAATTGATCACTTTAAGTGAAACTTCCACCTGTATTGATGTCTTTGGGAAAAAAATTGAAGTGTTTTGATTTGACAAAGAGATACTCATGTAGTAGTAATTTTTTCAAGCTATAATCTATGGTGATTTATTGGTAGGAAAGCTATATTCATTCTCTTTTTGGCAAACAGGCCAAAATTGTTCATATTTTTTGTATTGATATCAATGTGAGATACTTTGATCTTCATTAATTTAGATTTTGGCTTATGATTATGAGAATGGTAAAAAGCCTGTGGGAAACACAACTTCAAAACATCATCTCCAATAGTTTTCTAATAGTCCATGGCTAAATAATAATTCAGATTCTCTGTCAAAAGACTAGCACTGATTATTGATGTTGTGGTAGATTTTATTATTTTTCTTGCCATTATTTAAACTGATTTAATATGTTAATAAAAACTAGATAATATTGTAAATATACAGAACCCAAGAATATGAACGTTTATTTGTCTTCAGAAACATGGCAAGAATGGGATATAAAAAAAGTATTATGCAATTTCAAGTTTGATGAAGCTTGCCAAATACCTGTTTTTACAAGAGTTGCCCAGATAAGAAGAAAAAGAAAAAAACAAAACCAGAAAACAAAATACAAGATATAATATTATTTAAAACTAAATTACGTTTGTATAATTTTTTTCAATGAGATTTTAGTGCACTCCTATTTTTTTCAGCATGTTTGGTTGGGAGTAAGATTCCATATTGAGTGGGCTCTTCCCTCATGAAAACATAAGGAAGAGGGAGAGAAAGATAAATAACACTTGATAATGGTTATATTCATGCACATACATGGTGTTACATAATCAAATGGGGAGAGATTTTGTGGATATGTGAGCCTGATTCCTTGAACTTTGTGGCAGTTTTTGTCTTTGGGAGATGATTCCTGAATCTGGGAGAAGAGCAAATTTATTTGGCATTGGCTTAGTATAGATAATGTACTAAAAACATTGCTAATTTTTGGAGATTCACATAATGCCTAGAGCATAGACTCAGAACTTGAAGCAAGTAGTACTCAGAGGACAAATGCTACAACTTTAAGATCCCACTAAAAAAGCAATGCAACTAATCTCAGTCCCTCAATTTTTAATTTAAAAAAATGAGGGCTGTTGTTTACATTTTGCTTCATACTTCCTAGGCTCCTGTTTCACTTATGTGAATTATCCACATACTTCCTAGACTCCTGTTTTGCTTATGTGAATTGTCCACAAATCTGCATCAAACATGGAACGAATAGGTTAAAATAATGGGGAAATATAGTCACATGAGCTATTTCCTAACATTAGCATATATGAGTTATAACACTTTCATTTGCTTTGATATGTCTTTCGTTTTAAAGTTCTTTTCATATATTATTTTTCTGCAGCATATAAGGTCAGTTAGTGATTTTGAATGCTGTCCCTTTACAAAACTGGGAGGAAATATTCTGTATCTGAAATATACAGGTTATTAAAATATAATGGCTTTGTCTAATTACCATAACTACATGTAGTAAATAGAGATGTACTATTCTCACAGAAGTTAATTCTTTACATTTTCGTCCCAAAACAAGGAAATCAATCACAAATGATCTTCATTCTCCTAAACACTGAGCTAAGCATAATCTTTGCATTAAGTTGTAACAACCTCTGCCTATGTTCTGTCACTGTTATAATCATTTTTCAGAATGTTACTCTAAAGAAATTGATTAAGGAATCTATTAAAATCGTAAAAGTTGACAATTAACGTATGTGTCAAACATATTTTTTTTTTTCTGGGCCAGTGCCACGGCTCACTAGGCTAATCCTCCACCTGCGGCGCTGGCACCCCGGGTTCTAGTCCTGGTCGGGGAGCTGGATTCTGTCCTGGTCGCTCCTCTTCCAGTCCAGCACCCTGCTGTGGCCCGGGAGTGCAGTGGAGGATGGCCTAGATCCTTGGGCTCTGCACCCACATGGGAGACCCGGAGGAAGCACCTGGCTCCTGGCTTCGGATTGGCGCAGAGCGCCAGCCACAACGTGCCGGCTGTAGCGGCCACTTGGGTGGTGAACCAACGGAAAAAGGAAGACCTTTCTCTCTGTCTCTCTCTCACTGTCTAAATCTGCCTGTCAAAAAAAAAAAAATTTTTTTTTCTTATCTAGAACCAAAATTTCCTTAGACAATGTGCCTTCCCCCAAAGCAGTTGATGCCCTGTGGTGAGGATGTCTTAGTTCATCTGATTCTTTCTCAGGTCTTTCACACCAGTCTAAAAACTGTAAAGCCCCAATGTGGCAAAGGCTTTGCTTGACCTGCAGAATAGATGTCTAGCAGGATGGAGAGAACTGAGGTTTCTAAGATTTGTAAATTTGTATCTCGGTTCCATCATTTACTCACTCCAGAATCAGACAAGTTTTCTCTCTAAAACTCATTTTTTTTTAATCTACAAAGTGAAGAAATACAATGACATTCCAAAATGGCTAAGAAAGTAAATTTATTACAAATAGGTCATGTAGTGTCGTGACATATAGTAGACCCTCACATGTTGCTAACATCATTTTAGGCTATGTCAGTTAGAATGTGAGTAGGGTGAAAGTTGATATGTTTATCTATCTAGCCACAGCCCTACCACATATCAGGCAATGTGAATTCTGATAGTATTACCGGGTTCTATTTGTTTCCATGGTTACTGTTGTGACTACCTCCTGTTTTTTATATATACATACATTCTCATTTATTAGGTATTTAAAAAGACATTGTTAATATAATTACACAATGTCTATTTTATGAAAGATATTTGTCTGCAGAGAACACAGAAAGTTGTTGAGGAATAAACCTGGCCAAAATATTTATATAAATTATGTTACCTTAAAAAGATATATTTAAGGTAGAAAGGCATAGTTTCTTGAAAAACATGTTAATTGCGGGTGTTTTGGGATTGAGTGTCATAGGGAAAAAAGAAAATGAGCAAAAGTGAAGAAAATAAATTAAATACCTCTATGATTTCATGTGGAGACAAGAAACATAAATTTAAACACCACCTGCAGTCTTTATGTGACAATATAATTTTGTTTATAGTATACTCCATTGATCAAGGTGCTGGGGGCATCACATACAAAATTAAAATGAGTTAACAATAATAAACAACAATAGTTAAAACATCACAAAAATCCACATTGAAGATACCAAGCACAAGAATAAGGAAGCCAGTGGCTGGGGTCAAAGTAGAGGCATCCTTTAACTCAAATCTAACATTCTAACTATCTGTATTCGTTGCAATTAGTGTGTGATGACTTGACATCCATTTACTTGATGTGGAGCCGGTGTTGTAGCTGCCTTAGTCTCCCTGTTGCAGTTAAGAAACATAGATTCTAACAGCTCCACATTTGAAGATGCCTATTGAGTTTAAAATATTCAGACAGTTCAGATGTACCATCATTAACTCATTACAGCTTAGTAATGTTAGTGGCTGCTGTCATTAGCATTCTGTTGTATTTCAAAAGAGCTTTAGTTGTCAATGCTGCTATTTCTATAAAGGCAAAACAGTGAATCTAGCAACAAGAGATATTAAGGAGGCTGGCAGAAAATTGCTGCGATTCTGTGAAACAAGATCAATTGTTCAAAGATGTTACACTGTGTGATTGCTCAGGAATAAATGGAGCTCAGCTCTGAGATCTTCAGAAGCACCTTGGATTGTGAGAAGGCACAGACCCTGAGGGGAAGGGACTAAAATTGAAAAAATAGGGTTCTCTAAATGTAGACAAACAAAATAGAGATTTGAAACCGTGAGAACACTTGAACTCTGTGCGATTAAAATTTAGGGGCTTTATAATTTGGAATGGGAAAAAAATTATATCTTTCTTTATAGTAATTTGTACTTCAAATTTATTATTTCTATAATTATGAATATAGACAAAATGATAATAGACAACAGTACCTACAACTTTGTTACCAAAAGAAATAATAGATATTTTCATATCCCATTAAAGTCTGCTGTGGAAATCTACATATACTGTTTACATCCATCTTCTTTTCAAAATTATTGTAACTATTATACCTGAATTCTGATGTATCAATAAAGAAACACATATGCCACATAATGTAAATTTCATTAAAATATATTAAAAATGACATTACCATACCATTTATTTTCCTTTTTATTCACATATATGTTAAATATGTAAATATGGTATGCTGATAAGCATTTAATGTTCCACAACTTTCAGTAGACTGTCAAAAAGTTAATGGCATACATTAAGAATGCCTTAATCATTGGTAGCAGACAGGGGGTCTTCAAAACGGTCATGGAAAATGCATCTTTTAAAAAAATAATGAATTCCAAAACTTTTCTCAAAATAAATTTATCTTTTAATTTCATTTTCTAGAAACTGTTTGTACTATTCTCATTTGCATTTTGCAGAAGTTAAGCAAGTCATGGCCAAACAAAAGTTTAGCACTAATAAAAAATCAGCTAGCTTTCAGACACTGACAAAGCAAATACTGTGCTGACAAAAACAAAATCTCCTTTTAAATCTCTAGCAAACTAAGAGTAGACGATGTCAAATAGCATCTCCTCAAGTACAAATACTTCTTTATCATCGAAAGAAAATATGCTGCATAGTTTCTATTTTGAAAGCTTCTCAAATTAGATATAAGACTTCTGGTGGGACATAAAGATCACTTGACACTATAGTATTCTAACTTCTATGGCAACATTGCTATTTGACTTTTCTATTGCTTAAACTTTCAGAACTTAGTTTTTAAGTTAAGAAATATGGAAATTAGACATTTTAGCTCTTTCAGAACTAAAATTTTATCCTGTGTCTATAGTTCATGGATTAAAATATTTTCTTTTGTCTCTCAGTGTAATAAAAATTCAGTAAGATGATCTACAGTGATATACTGTATTGATTCTTCCACAGTTCAATATGTTGATACTATATCTTTTTTCTGTTAGATATTTACTATAGTCACCTATTTTCAAAAAACTAGACAGATAAGCCTAGATAGATAGATAGATAGATAAACCAGATGGATAATAGATATTCTAAACATCAATTAGCCGTTTATTCAGGTTTTCCCCAGGATCCCAGGATCAGCTTGTGATTTATCTGTGAGAATTTTAGTCTCTAATTAAACAAATTGATAAAAAGAAATCACAGCTCCAAAAGCTTCTTCTAATTTATCAAGGTTTCAAAATCAAAATCAATAAGCTTTTGAATACATTTGAATATGCATGTGAAGCTTCCTTAGAAAATATTACCTGTATCATATTAATAGCATACCCTTAAGAGAGGCTTAAAATTCTACATTCCTTCTAAAGGTATTAATGAAATGAATAGGTTGCCTATAGAACCTATATGTATTACGTTTCTTCCATAAATTATAATGAGAATAAAAACAGATAAGATTAGGGATTTTTTTAAAGAACTCACTAGACTCCTCAGTTAAACTTTCCCTAATTGCTTTTATCAAATGAATTTAGTGATGCGTGGGGGAGGTGATGGGTTGGATTGAGGTAATTTTAAAGCACAGCCCAAAGGGTGACTTTATCAGGAGACATTTCCATTATTGTGACTTTGGTGTCTGGTATAATGCTATTAAAATTAAAAGGCCACCCATAAGCCTAGTAATAAAATAATAAACAAACAAACAAGGACAAGAACTTCTTGCCAATGACAGACAGTTGTTTATAAGTGTGTCTTAATCCATAAATTGCTTTCACTTAATTAATTAGTTTAATGTTTGCGAAGCACTTTGAGGATGAAAGGGATAATACAAATATTAGGCATTTTAATGGGCTCAATCTTCCTAAAGGCTAAGAGCTTACCAGCTGCCCATCTTTCTCAAATGAAGATGGGAGAAATTACACTCTAAAATTTCTCCAGGTATAAAATTCTGACTCTGAGACATGTTTCATCCTGACCTCATTAATAGTTTATGAACCAGTCCTCAGGACTTTGTTGCTTTGTGATGTAGTTGTTGCCTGCAATGCCAATGCCAAATCACACAGGGTAACCAGTTTGAGTTACAGCTGCTCCACTTCTGATCTAGCTTCCTGCAAATGAGCCTGAGAAAACTGTGGATGATAGTCCAAGTGTTTGGGATCCTGCATGCATGCTGGAGACTCTGATGAAGCTCCTGGCTCCTAGCTTTTGTCTGGCCCAGGCCTGGCCATTGTGGCCATCTGGGGAGTGATCCAGTAGATGGAAGATATTACTGTCTCTCTTTCCTTTTCTCTGTAACTATGCCTTTCAAATAACTTTTTAAAAAATATTTTTTTAGTAGTTTTTCTAAGGTAGACAATGCCCATGAGGAAAATTATATTCTCACTTTAAAACTTTCTTTCCCTTTGGTCTGAAAGGGAGGTTTTTTTTTCTACTTACTGTATACTTCGCTGATGGCGATGTGAATCTCGCTATGAGATTATTAGTTAAGTTCTTATTTTGGCTATGCTATTACAGAAAAATGTCAGCCATCTCTTATAAGGTCTAAAGATTAAATTGTGCGTCCCACAGATTCCTTCATAATAGAATTAGTTCCCTACCTTGAAGAGAATAGAGAAGTGAAAGAACAAGTTGGGCTTAGAATAGAGAAATGAGGGAGCAAGTCCTAGATCACTTGCTGACAATAGCAATATTACATGAATACTTAGCAAACCGTTTCAACCCTTAGATAAGAACTTAATAAAACATTTACCGGAAGGTCCAATGCCTTCTATAAATTTTAAGAATCATGTATTTGAAAACACGTCTTAAATATCTAACATGGTGTAGTTTGTTTAACCAGTAAACTTAAGCACAACCATATAAAATGTTTTTAGTTTCTTTCTACCAACAAGTTTAAAACATATGATACACAGATTCAGGTCATACAAATTAAAATGTATCTTTGATTGATTTTAGCAGCTTAAATTTATGGACAATCTTATCTAAAAGCCATTTAAAATAAAACTCTTAATAAAATTTCCCCATGTGGACATACAATATGTACGCACATATAACATAGCATAATAGACCAATATCAAAATCCAAAATATCTGGTTGAAATGAGATTCCTTAAAATCATGACATAACATAGACCAAATCTGATCATTGTTACAAGGTGATTATTCAAGTCTTTGAAAATAAGCACATAGTTAAATAACCCATAGCTCTTCATCTCCTCCCTCTCTTTTTCCACTCTTAGATTTAACAGGGATCACTTTTCAGTTAAAATTTAAACACCTAAGAATAATTGTGTGTTAATTACTGAGTTCAACCAATAGTACTAGAACCACAACAACAACAACAAATACTAAAAAGGATATAGACTTGTAGTTCAGGCCACCGAAGATTAAAGATGGGACACGGGCACTCCCTTGACTTGCATCCTCTGGTCTGCTTTAACACAAACCAGGAGGAAAAGAAAGCTAGGCATCAGAAGCAATGGGTGGCAGGCCTATTAATGGCTGATCTGTGCAGTGATCTGCCCTCAAGGAGACCCAACAGGCCAGTCCACTGCAGTGGCTTTCAATGAGGTAAGCCTGGGCTTCAGCAGAAGTCAGCTTGTGAAGAGCCCTGGCAGCTCTGCCAAGGGTTGGATCACTGGAAATGGACCTGCCCTGGAATTGAAGGATGCCCAGGTCAGAGCCACAGATCTTATTGGCTCCAAGCTGAAAAGCCCTTCACTCAGCCCAACTTCCAAAGTGACCACTGCAGCTGAGGGGATGGTCAAGTAGGGTCAGCAACATTGCAGGCAGAACTGTAAATTTCTTGTTAGAGATGTCCCCTGCCTTTACCTGGCCAGCTCTCCTCCCAGGCCAGCCAAGTAATGAAAGTCAACAGAGTGCCTTCCCCTAGGAGGTTCACACCTCCCTTAGGATATACCCCATGTGAAGAGATAGATAGGTCTGGGCCTCTTAACTTACAAGGCCTAAAACCCAACAGATTATTATCAAGCCCCTTCTATCAGGTTCTATTTGCCTCTCAATCAGAAAAATTACTTGTAGCTTAGACAGCACCTTTCTTAGCTCCTCTAATAATGACTCTGTCCTTTGTTCTAGACCCTGTCTAGTGCACTTGAGCCTCATTCCTTTGTAATCATAACCTCTACTCTACCACCAATGGCTCTACTCCCAACCTGTGTGTACTGATGGTCCTCTTCCCCACTTAATGCTGTATAATTGTTCAGACCTGGTTAAGGCCACTCTTAGGATCATTGGTTACTATCCTCACCCTGTCTTTTATGACCTTGTCTAAATATGATCAGAGTCGGGGAACTTGGAAGGCTTCCATAGCCTTGGCAACTCATGACGACAGCCTAGGGTGGTTACTGGCGCCATAAACTAGAGTGTCAATTTGTTGGGTCAACAACAGGAGCCACTGTGCACTTGCTCCTGATGTGGGATCTCTGTCCTTGATGTACTGTACATTTTGATTTAATGCTATAACTAGTACTCAAACAGTATGTTTCACTTTGTGTTTCTATGTGGGTGCAAACTGTTGAAGTATTTTATACTAAATTGATCTTCTGTATATAAATAGAATTGAAAATGAATCTTGATGTGAATGGAAGGGGAGAGGGAGCGGGAGAGGGGAGGGTTGCGGGTAGGAGGGAAGTTATGGGAAGGGGAAGCCATTGTAATCCATAAGCTGTATACTGGAAATTTATATTCATTAAATAAAAGTTAAAAAAATATTTTTTTAAAAGAGGACCAAATCTCTCTTCCTAGTATTCGATCAATAACAAAAGGGTCTGTTTGAAAGTGGGTAGGAATATATATTATTGGTAAAATAAATAAATCAGAGGAGGAGGGTGTGCACTCATTATGATTACTCTTGCCCTTGCAAGGCAGGAACTTTTAGAAATATTTGTTCTGTTCTCACTGTTAAGACTGTGAAACAGAAATATACCTTTTTAATAGCAAAAGGAAACAAAAGTTTAAGTCTTTCTGATGCAGTCCTACATAGGCAGTCTTTGCTTCTGTAACAGAGAGTTCAATACTGATTGAGTTAATTTGTCACCTAAGCTTTTCTTTCTTTTAGGCATTCTATTCCAAACAAAATTGTTAAGTATAACATAGGATTTTAGCCCCTTTTATTAAGTACTGCAGATGATCAAACAAATTCATATTAGATTCATGAGTTGATTTTCAACGTTTTCAAGGTCAAGAGAAGATATTTTAGAAAACACAAGACACCATTATGATTCCAAAAGTAAATACTTGTGTTTTAATGTGATACCCATTTTAAGTGTACTTCCATCTTAACTGTACCATAGGAATGCATATAGATATTAAAAGCTATATTATTTATTTTTTAAAAGATTTTGTTTTACTTGAAAGTATTTATTTTACTTAAAAGTATTTTACTTGAAAGACAGAAAAAGAAAGAGGTCTTCCATCTGCTGGTTCACTCCCCAGTTGGCCGGGACAGCTGGAGCTGTGCCTATCCAAAGCCTGGACCTAGGAGCTTCTTCCGGGTCTCCCACGTGGGTGCAGGGGCCCAAGGGCTGGGACCATCTTCTACTGCTTTCCCAGTCCATAGCAGAGAGCTGGATGGGAAGTGGAGCATCCAGGACTTGCACCAGTGCACATATGGGATGACAGCATCGCAGGTGGTGGCTTTAGTGGCTATGCCACAGCACCAGCCCCACTATATTATTTCAACCAAAACATCTTAACTGTAGAGTAGCAAATTTGAAAACATTTTTTGATTATTATTCCCCCAAATGAATATTGTATGGTTTTGAAGATACCAAGTACCAAGTCTCTTTGTTAAAGCACTTATGTAAAGAAAATACATACATAAATACATTTCTTTATCTCTAGTCATAAAAATGAAACAGGGATGGAAAATGTTGATTATGCCTACTATATATTTTAGCCTTTTTATGAGCTACTTGAAAGCATTTTAAAAAATAGAATGGCTCATTTTGTCAAAAAATGATTATTACTTAAATAAAATGTGCTTCCAAGGTGATACATGCACTATAATTTATTTTTCAAAGTTTGGAGTTTGGAGGAAACTTACAGTATTCTATTTCACTGAAAAAATAAATTAGCATAAAAACATAAAGCCTCAGTTCACATTTCAAAATTCAGAGAAATGTGTGACTTCATAGCAGCCAAATCTATCAAAGATAAAAGTTGCTGATCTGGAAATAAGTTAACACTGGAATTTTTTAAATAAAATACTTAATGTTATTTAATTTATTCTTCAATTTAGGGTCATGGATAGGAAACCTAATTTTTCAGAATAAACCTGAGGATGGACCTGGGATTTAGAAAGATTAGAGGAGAGGATGAAACAGAATTCTGAGTTTCATTTAAATTTATTTGCCATATTTAATAGCATACTTAAAAAGACAAGTATTTGCATAAACATACAAAAGTTTTACTATTCTTTTTTTTTTTTTTTTGACAGGCAGAGTGGACAGTGAGAGAGAGACAGAGAGAAAGGTCTTCCTTTTTGCCGTTGGTTCACCCTCCAATGGCCACCGCGGTAGGCGCGCTGCGGCTGGAGCCAGGTGCTTCTCCTGGTCTCCCATGGGGTGCAGGGCCCAAGGACTTGGGCCATCCTCCACTGCACTCCCTGGCCACAGCAGAGAGCTGGCCTGGAAGAGGGGCAACTGGGACAGGATCAGTGCCCCGACCGGGACTAGAACCTGGTGTGCCGGCGCCGCAAGGCGGAGGATTAGCCTAGTGAGCCGTGGCGCCGGCTAGTTTTACTATTCTTAAAAAAAATAATTTCCTTCTGATCAAAAGATCAGCTATTTGTAAGAACTGTAAATAACAAGACTGTTGAGTACTAAGAGCGTATGATCTAAAAGAAGAATGGCAGATTTTGAATTGTGGTGCTGCAACTGACTAATTGAGGACTTTTGTGAAAATTGTACCTTGATGGCCTCATTTATATAACAAGAATAACAGTATTACCCATTTGGTTGGCAATGAGCTTTAAAGAAAATAACTCCTGTCAAGTTCTTAGTTTAATGGCTGATAGAAGATGTAAATCCTGGGCTGGAAAATCAATCCGGACTTGGAGGTTGGAGCCAGGATTCACAGATTTGAATCTCAGCTCTAACATTTCCTTGCTTTGTGATCTTAGGCAAATTTTACATGCTCTGTGTTCCCATTTTTCTGTATGTAAAGGTAATAATATTACATGTATTCTAATTGCTTTCATTGCATATAATACATATAATTCATTTTAAAACTTTACCTTGCATTTGTTAAGTGTTGTATAAATATGAACTTGTAAGGCTTAAATAACACTAACCTATAAGATATGAACAATTATATGAGGTTTCAAGAATGTCTAGGTTTTAGGCCGGCGCTGTGGCTCAACAGGCTAATCCTCCACCTAGCGGCGCCGGCACCCCGGGTTCTAGTCCCGGTCGGGGCGCCGGATTCTGTCCCGGTTGCCCCTCTTCCAGGCCAGCTCTCTGCTATGGCCCGGGAGTGCAGTGGAGGATGGCCCAAGTCCTTGGGTCCTGCACCCCATGGGAGACCAGGAGAAGCACCTGGCTCCTGCCTTCGGATCAGCGTGGTGCGCCGGCCACAGCGCACTGGCAGCGGCGGCCATTGAAGGGTGAACCAACGGCAAAGGAAGACCTTTCTCTCTGTCTCTCTCTCTCTCACTGTCCACTCTGCCCGTCAAAATAAATAAATAAAAGAATGTCTGGGTTTCAAACTCACATGAGTATTTGGATGCATTCAATGACTTATTGGGCCATCCTCTGCTGCCTTCCCAGGCGCATTAGCAGGGAGCTGGATTAGAGTTGGAGTAGCCCGGGCTCAAATTTGGGCTTATATGGGTTTCTGGGATCACAGGCAGTGGCTTAATCCATTATGCCACAGGATTGGCCCAATGAAAAAATCTTTAAAAATATCAATGGCAATAGAAAGTAGGGCATAAAAAGTATTCCCCCAAACTCTACTTCCTCCTCCAATATACCAATCTGCTTTTATGTGTTAGACAAACAGAAAAGATACATGGTAGAGATGTAGCTATAAGGAAATGATAGATTAGATAGATAGATAGATACATTCCTATTGACAATTGAGTCAATTGGAAGTTAAGGAGTATACAAAAATGAAACAAGGGAAGAAAATAGAGGGGACTGTGAAGGTGAACTGTCATAGCCATAAAGGATAAATAATGAGAATGAGAGAAGATTGAAACAAGCTTGAATAGAGGAAGCTTATTTCCATACCATCCCTGCCCCCTTCTCTTCTACTTCCACTGAAGTGGAACACAAGATATGCTGCAAAGTCTGTATACATTCACATACCTCCCCAAGAACAAATACACACAAGCCTCAGTAGCATTTGCTCTTATAATGACCTATAGTCTTACCTACTTGTCCCTTATTCCCTATATGATGCCAATGAAACCTAACAGTGGCAGTAGCCCATCTTAGATATATTTTTGCTGCCTGTGACTGAGTCAAAAACTAACTCCACCTCAATCACATCAACCTTTTACATGGACAGTGATATACTATCTGTTGGCCAGTAATTGTTGGGTTAATTTTAAGTGCTAGCTTTCCATCTTTCCAGAATTGCACAACTGGAAATAGGAATAAAAGCCTTTGACAACGCTTTCTTCACTGCCTATTGGGAAAAGATGCAGAATTTTTCAATGAATGTGGAAGGATTATAATTGGAAAAAAGTCTGTTTAGTTGAAAGTAATAAATGTCCTTTTGATTAGATGACAATGGTTATGACTGTTACTTGTGCAGAAGGAATAACATAAAAGGAAAGTACACAGACTCAATCTGAAGATAATAAGGATGTATGTCTAGAAATGCATAGATAATGAAATAATATGTCATCCACAGTATTCCAGAAGTATGGTTGATGCATAAGTAGTCTTAATATGCAATGATTGCTGAATGTTGTGAAACAAATTATCTTGAATGTTAATACTGAAGCAGCAGCACTAGTCACCTCCAGCACATGAGCCTTATTTGTTCATAACTCTTCACATGCTTAGTGTATTTTTTCTTCTCCTCCAATACCTTACATTATCTTTCTCATACTCTCAACTAATATCTGCGTATTCTCCTGTCAGTCATTTTCCCTTACATATTGATCATTGTTTCGTGTAATGGAATTAGAGATTCTATTAAAAATTCTTACTCTCTTTTTTCACACTTTAACAATGTGAGACATTACACTTGCATCCTTTCATCCATAAGGGTTTTATTTTTTATTTATTTATTTATTTATTTGAAAGAGTTACACA
This sequence comes from Lepus europaeus, assembly GCF_033115175.1. Lineage (NCBI taxonomy): Eukaryota > Metazoa > Chordata > Mammalia > Lagomorpha > Leporidae > Lepus > Lepus europaeus. The sequence continues at coordinate 58,189,272 of NC_084828.1, forward strand.
GAGAGAGAAGGAGAGGACAAGGAGAGAGAAAGAGAGAGAGGGGCCGTCGCCGTAGCTCACTTGGTTAATCCTCCGCCGGTGGTGCTGGCATCCCATATGGGCGCCAGTTCTAGTCCTGGCTGCTCCTCTTCCAGTCCAGCTCTCTGCTGTGGCCTGGGAAGACAGTGGAGGGTGGCCCAAATGATTGGGCCCCTGCACCCACATGGAAGACCAGGAGGAAGCACCTGGCTTCTGGCTTCGGATTGGCGTAACTCCAGCCATAGTGGCCATTTGGGGGGTGAACCCACAGAAGGAAGACCTTTCTCTCTGTCTCTCTCTCTCTCACTGTCTAACTCTATCTGTCAAATAAATCAGAGAGAGAGAGAAAGAGAGAAAGAGAAAGGTCTTCCATGTGCTGGTTCATTCCCCAGTTGCCCACAGTGGCCAGAACTGCGCTGATCCAAAGCAAGGAGCCAGGAGCTTCTTCAGGGTCTCCCACGCAAGTGTGGGAGCCCAAGGACTTGGGCCATCTTCCACTGCTTTCCCAGACCATAGCAGAGAGCTGGATTGGAAGTGGACCATCCAGGGCTCAAACTGGCACCCATATGGCATGACAGAACTGCAGTCAGCAGCTTAACCTGCTATACAACAGGGCCAGCCTCAAGGGTTTTTTCTTTATTTTTTATTTATAATATAGAGCAGAGCTGTAGACCATGATACTGATATCAATATTAAAATTTTAAGAAGGACAGTCATATCAAAGAAACAAGACACTGAGGAATGAAATATAGTATTGAGTTTTCATATTCATAATAGTTTGGATGGTTTTTGCACACTTTATTTTATAGTATTGTTGTATCATTGAATTATTATTAAGTAATGGATTTTCCATGTTTCTAAACAGTATTATCATTTTTTATAAAGCTTTTATTTAATAAATATAAATGTCATAGGTACAGCTTTTGGAATATAGTAGATCTTTCTCCATACGTACCCTCCCACCCCCAAACCATCCCAACTCCTACTCCCTCTCCCATCCCATTCTTCATTATGATTCATTTTTAATTATCTTTATATACAGAAGATCAAGTAAATATTTCAAAAATTTGCTCCACGCAGACACACAGAGTATAAAGTACTTTTTGAAGATAAGTTTTACTGTTAATTCTCATAGTACAACTCATTAAGGACAGAGGTCCTGCATGTAGAGCAAGTGCATAGTGACTCCTGTTGTTGATTGAACAATTGACACTCTTATTTATGAAGTCAGTGATCACTGGAGGGACTTGTCATGAGCTGCCAAGGCTATGGAAGCCTCTTGAGTTCACAAACTTTGACATTATTTAGACAGAGCCATAAACAAAGTGGAAGCTCTCACCTACCTTCAGAGAAAAGTACATCCTTCTTTGATGGCCCCTTCTTTTCACTGGGATCTCACTCACAGAGATCCTTTGTGTAGATAATTTTTTGCCACAGTGTCTTGGATTTTCATGCCTGAAATACTCTCACAGGCTTTTTGGACAAATCCAAATGCCTTATGGGCTGATTCTGAGGTCACAGTGCTATTTAGGGCATTTGTCATTCCATGCGTCTGCTGTGTTCACTACTTCCCATGTTGGATCATTCCCTCCTTTTTAATTCTATCCATTGTTATTAGCAGACACTTGGTCTTATTTATGTGATCTCTTTGACACAATCCTATATTTATGATCAATTATGAACTTAAACTGATCACTTTAACTAGTACAATAGCATTGGTACATGCCAACTTAATAGGATGTGGAGTATCATGGTAAATTTTTAGCTTTACCCTTAGGTGTAAGTCCGTGGGAACATGTGCCAAACTGTACATCTCTTCCCTCTCTTATTCCCACTCTTATTTATTTCAGGATTCCATTTTCAATTGGATTTAAACACTTAAGAATAATTATTTTTTTAAGTAAAGGGTTTAATCAATGGTATTAATTAGAAAAAGAAAATACACAGAAGAATAAAATAGTAAGCTGTTCCTCAATAGTCAGGACAAGGGCTTATCAAGTCATCGTTTCTCATAGTGTCAGTTTCACTTCTACAAGTTTCCTTTAGGTGCCCAGTTGTCACAGACCAGGGAGAACATATGATATTTGTCCCCTTGGGACCGGCTTATTTCACTCAGCATGATGTTTTCCAGATTCCTCCATTTTTTTGCAAATGTCCAGATTTTATTTTTTTTTGTTACTACCGTGTTGTATTCCATAGAATACATATCCTATAATTTCTTTATCCAGTCTTCCCTTGACAGGCATTTAGGCTGATTCCATGTCTTAGCTATTGTGAATTGAGTTGCAATAAACATGGAGATGTAGATAGCTCTTTTATTTGACAATTTAATTTCTTGGATAAATTATGAGAAGTGGGACGGTTGGGTTGTATGGTAGGGCTATATTCATATTTCTAAGGAATCTACATACTGTCTTCCATAGTAGCGTTAGCAGTTTGTGTTTTCACCAACAGTGGGTTAGTGTACCTTTTTCCCCACATCCTCTCCAGCATCTGTTGTTGGTAGATTTCTGAATGTGAGCCATTCTCACCGGGGTGAGGTGAAACCTCATTGTGGTTTTGATTTGCATTTCCCTGATTGCTAGTGATCTGAACATTTTTTCATGTGTCTGTTGGCCATTTGGATTTCCTCTTTCGAAAAATGTCTGTTTAAGTCCTTGGCCCATCTCTTAAGCGGGTTGTTTGTTTTGATGTTTTGGAGTTTCTTGATCTCTTTGTAGATTCTGGGTATTAATTCTTTTTCAGAGTCATAGTTTGCAAATAGTTTCTTCCGTTCTGTTGGTTGCCTCTTCATTTTCTTGACATAAACACTATTATTTAAGTGGAAATCATTTTGCTTATCTCTCCTTCTCTTCTTTTTCTTTCTTCTCTTTAATGCAGCCCATATCTATATTCATTTTTATAGATTCCCTTTTGGTTTCTTGCAATTACTAACTTCCACCATATACCTAACACAATTTATCTCTATAACAAAAACTCTCTTTGTGCAGACAGATAAAACTCAGGGTTTCCTATAAAATCTTTTACTCCTGATCCAATTTGCATCTCAGATAATATCATCAGTGCTATAATTTGGATAGAGTATGTGTATGGCCTCATAATTTCATGTGTTGGAAGCTTGATTCCTAAGTTGAGAATGATGAGATGTTTAAGAGGTATACCCTAAAGGAATAGATTTAGATCACTAGCAAATTGCGAAAAGTATTGATGGCTGTCTCAAAGGTCTTGTAGGACAGGTTTAACTGCTGCAAGAGTGGGCTGCAGTAAAGTGAGGTCATTTCATATGCTTTGCTTCTAGAGACATTGCTTCTACCTCCCAGGATGTGATGCCATCTAGCATGTTCTAGTGCAGCATGGAACTCTCACGAGATATGAACAACCAATCTTGACATTTTAGCCTCCAAAATTGATAGCCAAAGAAACCTCTGTTCGTTTTTAATTACCCAGCCTTAGGTATCTTGTGATACTAACAAAAATGGAAAAAGCAGTCAGATACTTCTATAGAAGTATGCCTCTCTCTTCTTCATATTGAACTGATTTGTTTCATTGAACTGGAACCAGTCATGAATGCTTAGACTCTATCATAACACAACCTCAATATAGCTGTTGATTATCTTCTTGGCTCCGACATTACAAATATTGTTGTAAGTTTATATCATTTAGAAAGTTATAGATTATTTGAGATAAGGCACACTTTTATTGATCCTTTCATCTCTGGTGATACACACTTTTTAAAAAAAAACTATTATTTAATGAATATAAATTTCCAAAGTACAGCTTATGGATTACAATGGCTTCCCCCACCCTCATAACTTCCCTCCCACCCGCAACCCTCCCCTTTCCCACTCCCTCTCCCCTTCCATTCACATCAAGATACATTTTCAATTCTCTTTATATACAGAAGATCAGTTTAGTATATATTAAGTAAAGATTTCAACAGTTTGCCCTCACATAGCAACACAAAGTGAAACATACTGTTTGAGTACTAGTTATAGCATTAAATCACAATGTACAGCAGATTAAGGACAGGGATCCTACATGATATTTTTTTAATAATTGATTAATTTTCTATGCAATTTCCAATTTAACACCAAGTTTTTTTTTTTCATTTTCAATTATCTTTATATACAGAAGATCAATTCAGTATATGCTAAGTAAAGATTTCATCAGTTTGCACCCACACAGAAACACAGGTGTAAAAATGCTGTTTCAGTACTAGTTATAGCATTACTTCACATTGGACAACACGTTAAGGACAGATCCCACATGAGACGTAAGTACAGAGTGACTCCTGTTGCTGACTTAACAATTTGACACTCTTGTTTATGGCATCAGTAATCTCCCTAGGCTCTAGTCATGAGTTGCCAAGGCTATGGAAGCCTTTAGGGTTTGCCGACTTTGATCTTATTCCAACAGGGTCATAGTCAACGTGGAAGTTCTCTCCTCCCTTCAGAGAAGGGTACCTCCTTCTTTGATGGCCCTGTTCCTTCCACTGGGATCTCACTCACAGAGATCCTTCATTTAGGTCTTCTTCTTTTTTTTTTTTTTTTTCTTCCAGGGTGTCTTGGCTTTCCATGCCTAAAATACTCTCATGGGCTCTTGAGCCAGATCCAAATGCCTTAAGGGCTGATTCTTAGGCCAGAGTGCTATTTAGGGCATCTGACATTCTATGAATCTGCTGTGTCTCCCACTTCCCATGTTGGATCGTTCTCTCCCTTTTTGGTTCTATCAGTTAGTATTAGCAGACATTAGTCTTGTTTGTGTGATCCCTTTGACTCTTAGACCTATCAGTGTGATCAATTGTGAACTGAAGTTGATCACTTGGACTAGGGAGATGGCATTGGTTCATGCAATACTGATGGGATTGTATTGGAATCCCCTGGCATGTTTCTAACGCTACCATTTCTGGCAAGTCTGATTGAGCATGCCCCAAATTGTACATCTATTCCCTCTCTTATTCCCACTCTTATATTTAACAGGGATCACTTTTCAGTTAAAATTTAAACACCTAAGAATAAATGTGTGTTAATTACAGAGTTCAACCACTAGTACTAGAACAAAAAAAAAATACTAAGATGGATAAAGTATTACATTGTACATCAACAGTCAGGACAAGAGCTGATCAATTAACTGTTTCTCATAGTGTCCATTTCACTTCAACAGGTTTCCCTTTGGTGCTCAGTTAGTTGTCACCGATCAGGGAAAACAAATGATATTTGTCTCTTTGGGACTGGCTTAATTCACTCAGCATGATGTTTTCCAGATTCCTCCATCTAGTTGCAAATAACCGGATTTCATTTTTTTTGACCTCTGTATAGTATTCTATAGAGTACACATCCCATAATTTCTTTATCCAGTCTACTGCTGATGGGCATTTGGGTTGGTTCCAGGTCTTAGCTATTGTGAATTGAGCTGCAATAAACATAAGGTGCAGACAGCTTTTTTGTTTGCCAATTTAATTTCCTTTGGGTAAATTCCAAGGAGTGGGATGGCTGGGTTGTATGGTAGGGTTATATTCAAGTTTCTGAGGAATCTCCAGACTGACTTCCATAGTGGCTTAACCAGTTTGCATTCCCACCAACAGTGGGTTAGTGTCCCTTTTTCCCCACATCCTCTCCAGCATCTGTTGTTGGTAGATTTCTGAATGTGAGCCATTCTCACGGGGGTGAGGTGAAACCTCATTGTGGTTTTGATTTGCATTTCCCTGATGGCTAGTGATCTTGAACATTTTTTCATGTGTCTGTTGGCCATTTGGATTTCCTCTTTTGAAAAATGTCTATTGAGGTCCTTGGCCCATCTCTTAAGTGGGTTGTTTGTTTTATGTTGTGGAGTTTCTTGATTTCTTTGTAGATTCTGGTTATCAACGCTTTATCTGTTGCATAGTTTGCAAATATTTTTTTTTTCCCATTCTGTCAGTTGCCTATTGGTGATACACACTTTGTTGAACTCATTCAACACAGAAACTTGAAGTAAACAAATTATGGGTCATTTGCAGGGATGTGAGAAGAGGGTTAGTAATGGAACATCTTCTCATAGATAAGTCTGTTAAATGCCCAGACAGAGCTGAAACCGATAACTTTAGTTAATCCCAACCATTCTACTTGTTCCAGTATGTCTAGATCATTGTCTGTACTTCAAAACGAAAAACAATCAGATTCAGAGAATCCACACACTACATATAGAAAAGTTCATATTTGTCTATTATAACTGAATTCCCTACATGAACTGAAATAAAACTATTCTGATCCATGAATGGTGAAAATAAGACTTTCTTGGATTTATGAGTAATGAAACCCATTTTTCACTGTTTGTTTTCTTACTAATAGCAGGGGTTGTAACTGCATATGGTGACAATAGCAAATAAAGCAATCATAGGGAAAAATACAGACAATACATAAAACTATCATCATTACCATGCATTAAGTGTACTTCCAATAAATTATTGCTATGCTCAAAATCAAGTTTTTGCCACAGTGTTCCAAAAGGAAGAACAGTTTTATCAAACAATTTTTCTGGTTTAAAATGAAAGGCAATACCAGCAATTTGTTAGATGACTTAAACTTATTTAATAATCAGGAATGTTAATGTTCTTTGGAGATTTTCTAGTTAATAGTATTAACCTATAGTGTAATTAGACATGTATGAAGTAAAGTCCTTTCTCAATGATAATATCTATATTAGAAATAGCCTCCAGAGACAACAAGATTACTATTCACATTAGCAGTAAATTCATTATCAGAATCACATTCACTCATTGGGTTTTTCATCCCTGAAGGATAATATAGCTGGGTAGATTCACAGGTTTGCCATTTCTTAGCAACTATTTGCCTGATTTTATTTCAAGGAATATTGACTTGCATTCTCCAATTTGAACTTTAAGGAAAAATTACCTGACTTGTCCTTTATCTGCTCTTATTAGGAAACACACGGATAATACAAACACAGTGCAATCTATCCACTTAGCTTGAAAACTGGCAAGGACACTGCTAAGGAATCAATCAAATCACTGAAGCCAAGCTTACACTAGAATTTCTGAAGATGAACAAAACCTCTGTGCCCAAACTTCATCTCATGTAGGTTAACTTCCCACAATTGACTACAGGATATCCAATAATATTTCAATATCACTGTTTATGTAGAGCAAAGAAGATGATATACACACTTGCCACTTTCTAATATTTATACACATAAAAATATGAGCGCAAGCATTTTCATGTTGTTTTCCAAAAAATCTTTTTAATAGCTTCTTTAAATTAGAAGTTTCCTCAGTTAATCATGTCACTTCAAAATCCCTTCTTCTGCTGTGTTTCTCTTTCTGGTCAGATTGAACAGCCTTTCAGTGGATGAATCTTTTATTTGTCATTGTGGGCAGCATGAATCTCATATATATTTCATTTGGTAGTATTTCCAATCCATACTCCTGCACCTGTTTGGCCTAAGAGAGAACTGTATGACATGCATTCATGGTTTTATATAGTACAGTAGCACAGACTATGAGTTAGAATATAAAATTTGATGTCTATAATCGATTAGAAAATAGTGGAGTTTTTGATGACCTATGGCTGAACCATGCATGTTTTCTAAGTTTGGAAACCAGTAAATGAACAGGACATATTTTTAATGCTCTTTGGGATAGATGATAGGTCTAACTAGTCTTTACTTTAAGAAACTTTTCAGTCACTTAAAACTTAACACTTTATCTAAACATTAGGACCTCTGTGTTAATATAATTTTTGTTTGTTAAGTTCTGTGTCATTGGTATGTTCAAGCAAATGTTACATTCTGATTCAAATTTATACTCTACACAGAAATTTCATTTTTTTTTATTTTGTACCTTCAAATGATTAATTTAAGTTCACAGATATTGTTGTGAAGTTCAAGTAAAATACATCAAGTGAGAAACTACATCTGGCTGCACAACTATAAGGTAATCCAAAGCTACTGAATGCATAGTGAAACTATAGTGGACGGGCGGACGCCGTGGCTCAGTAGGCTAATCCTCCACCTTGTGGCACCGGCACACTGGGTTCTAGTCCCGGTCGGGGCACCGGATTCTGTCCTGGTTGCCTCTCTTCCAGGCCAGCTCTCTGCTGTGGCCAGGGAGTGCAGTGGAGGACGGCCCAAGTGCTTGGGCCCTGCACCCGCATGGGAGACCAGGAGAAGCACCTGGCCCCTGCCATTGGATCAGCGTGGTGCGCCAGCCGCAGCGCGCCTACCACGTTGGCCATTGGAGGGTGAACCAACAGCAAAAGGAAGACCTTTCTCTCTGTCTCTCTCTCTCACTGTCCACTCTGCCTGTCAAAAAAAAAAAAAAAAAAAAGAAACTATAGTGGACATCTATTTGTCCTCTTTGTAGGGAATAGGTGTATATTCAGTTTATGCAATATGTGAAAAATTGTACTGTATAATATCTATTCAAACCATTACAAATGGATTCAATTTCTCCATTTCCTAGTGAAGAAAATGAGATTTTAAGAAATTAGGTAACTTCTCAAATCCATAGCATAGAAAGCCGTACTTGATTAACTCATAGATCTTTTGAAATTACCATGATTTGTCCTATACTTGTGTCCGAATCTGATATATGGCATGTGACAATTTTGCTCTTTTAAATTCTTTCCTAAAAATTTATGCATAGGAGTTGGCGCTGTGCCATAGTGGTTAAAGCCACCTCCTGAGTGCCAGCCCAAGCGATTGAGCATTCCTCCACAGCAGAAAGCTAGACTGGAAGAGGAGCAACAGGGACTAGAACCTGGTGCCCATATGGGATGCCAGTGCTGCCAGCAGAGGATTAACCAAGGGAGCCACAGCACCAACCCCTATTTAATGCTTTGTAAGTCTCATTGTAAAGATCTTTCACATTTATTTATTTATTTAATTATTATTATTATTATTATTATTATTTTGACAGGCAGAGTGGACAGTGAGAGACAGAGAGAAAGGTCTTCCTTTTGCCGTTGGTTCACCCTTCAATGGCCGCCGCGGTTGGCGCGCTGCAGCCGGCACACCATGCTGATCCGATGGCAGGAGCCAGGGGCTTATCCTGGTCTCCCATGGGGTGCAGGACCCAAGCACTTGGGCCGTCTTCCACTGCACTCCCTGGCCACAGCAGAGAGATGGCCTGGAAGAGGGGCAACCGGGACAGAATCCGGTGCCCCGACCAGGACTAGAACCCGGTGTGCCGGTGCCACAAGGCAGAGGATTAGCCTAGTGAGCCGCGGTGCCGGCCAATTTATTTAATCATTATTTTTTGGTCAACTTTATTCCAAGATATTCAAATTTTCTTTTTAGCTATCACGAATGGTACTACTCATCTAAGAAGTTCTTTCTTGGCCATGGTATTTTTCTTGAATACAAAGACTATTGATTTTTGTGTGTTGATTTTATATTCTGCAATATTATCAGTTTTATGAGTTCCAATAGTCTCTTACTAGAGTCGTTTGGTTCTCTTATGTATAGAATCATGTCATCTGCAAATACGGATAATTTCACTTCCTCCTTTCCAACTTGTATCCTGTGGATTTCTATTTCTTGCTTAATAGCTCTTATAAAACTTCAAGAAATACATTGAATACCAATAGCAAATGTGGGCAACATTATATAGTTCCAGTTCTTAGTTTAAATGCTTCCAACTTCTTCCATTTAATATGCTGCTGGTCCTGGGTTTTTCATATATTTCCTTCAATTTGTTAAGGACATCCCTTCTATACTCAATTTGCTTAATGTTTTTGTTATGAAAGTATGTTGTATTTTACAAATGATTCTTCTGCATCTATTGCGATAATCAAATGGTTTTAGTCTTCAATTTGTTAATGTGATGTATCACATTTATTGATTTTTTATGTTGAACCATCCTGTAAACCGGGGTAAATCCCACTTGGTCTTCTGGGTGAATGATCTTTTGGATGGGATATTAAATTCAATTACCTAGCATTATTTTGAGGAAATCTGCATATGTGTTCAACAGATATATTTGTGTATAGTTCTCTTTTTTGTTGTTCTTTCTCTTTCTGGTTTTGGAATTAAGGTGATGCTGCACTCATCAAAGGAGTTTGGTCATATTCCTTTTCTTTCAATTATTTGCAATAATTTGAAATGAATCATAATCAGTTCTTCTTTAAAAGTTTGAAAGAATTCTGCAGTTAAGCCATCATATTCTAGCCTTTTCTTTGTTGGGAACGTCTTTATTACTGATTCAATATCTGTCTTGGTTATTGGTATATTTAGGTTTTCTATGTCTTCAAGAGTCAATGTTCTTATATCTTATGCGTCCAGACTTATATCCATTTCTTTCCGATTTTCCTATTTGTTGCAATATAGCTGTTTGTAGTAAATCCTGATGTTTCTTCTAATTTTTGTGATATACTTTGTAACATCTTCTCTTTCATCTCTGATTTCATTAGTGTCTTCTCCCCTCTTCTTAAATTAGTTGTGCCAATGGTATTCAATTTTATTTTTTTCAAAAATGGGTTCTATATTTCTATATGATGTATACTCATATTTATATTTTAATTAATTTTAAAATTTCATAAGTGTAATTTTAGGCATATAGTCATTCTTCCCACCATACCTGTCATTCCACCCACATTCCCATCCTTCCTACTCCTCACTCTCCTTTGCCAGTCCCATTCTTCAATAAGATTCATTCAATAAACTTTGCACAGAATACCAACTCTATACTAAGTAAAGACTTCAACAATTTGCACACACACATACATACACACACAAACTACTGTTTGAGAACTAGCTTTACAGTTAACTCTAATAATACAGCTCATTGAGGACAGAGGTCCTAAATGGGGAGTTAGTGCGCAATAACTCCTGTTGTTAATTTAACAATTAACACTCTTATGTGTGACATCAGTCACTACCTGAGGCCCTTGACATGAGCTGCCAAGGGCTGTGGAAGCCTTTTTTTAAAAAAAAATTTATTTATTTATTTTGACAGAGAAAGGCAGTGAGAGAGAGAGAGAGAGAGAGAGAGAGAGAGGTCTTCCTTCCGTTGGTTCACCCCTCAAACGGCTGCTATGGCCAGTGCTGCACTGATCCAAAGCACTGATCCAGGTGCTTCTTCCTCATCTCCCATGTGGGTACAGGCACCCAAGCACTTGAAGAACCTCCACTGTCTTCCTGAGCCACAGCAGAGAGCTGGACTCAAAGAGGAGCAACCGGGACTAGAACCCAGCACCCATATGGGTTGCCGGCACTGTAGGCGGAAGATTAGCCACTTGAGCCACATACCAGCCCCTGTGGAAGCCTTTTGAAACCAGAATCTCCATCAGTGCTTGACAATGGTGCTAGCAAAGTAGAAGTTCTTTCCTCACTTTTGAGAAAAGTACATCCGTCATTGATGGCCACTTCTTTCTGCTGTGGTCTCACACACAGAGATCCTTCATGCAGTACATTTTTGGCCAAAGTGTCTTGGCTTTTCATGCCTAAAATCGTCTCACAGGCCTTTCAGCCAGACTAGGGAAACTTAAGGGCTGATTCTGAGATCAGAGTGTTACTTAGAGCGATTATCATTCTATGAGTCTGTTATGTGGACTGCTTCCCATGTTGGAACATATTCTCCTTTTAAATTCTATTTATTATTATTTTTTAAAGATTTATTTATTTGAAAGGCAGAGTTACACACAGAGAGAAGGAGAGAGAGAGAGAGAGAGAAAGAGAGAGAGAGAGAGAGAAGGGTCTTCCATCCACTGGCTCATTCCCCAGTTGGCCACAACAGCCGGAGATGTGCTGATCTGGGGCCTATGGACTTGGGCCATCTTCCACTCTTTTCCCAGGTCATAGCAGAGAGGTGGATCAGAGTGGAGCAGCCAGGAATCGAACCAGCATCCATATGGGATGCTGGCACTGCAGGTGGCTACTTTACCCACTATGCCATAGCAAAAGCCCTTCTATCTATTATTATTACCAGACACTTGATCCTATTTATATAATCACTTTAACACTTAATATAATCACTTTATCAATTAAGATAACATTTTTAACACCAAGCTTAATGAGATTTGGAGTGATAAATTTTTAAACTGTACCCTTAGAAAGAAATCTATAGAAATGTATGTAGAACTTTATAGCTTTACAGTTACAAAATTCCTTTTTCCTTCTCTTATACCCTCTCTTATTTTTTACTGAGATCTATTTTCAACTGACTTTATACACATATGATTACTCCATGTTAAGTAATGAGTACAACAAATAGTATATAACAAAATAAAAAAAAGACAAGGGGCTCTAGTCATCCCTTCTCGAAGTGTCAGTTTCACTTCTACAGATTTCATTTAGGTGCTCTATTGATTATTACACACCTGGCCGGCGCCACGGCTCACTAGGCTAATCCTCCGCCTTGTGACGCCGGCACACCGGGTTTAGTCCCAGTCGGGGCACCGATCCTGTCCCGGTTGCCCCTCTTCCAGGCCAGCTCTCTGCTATGGCCAGGGAGTGCAGTGGAGGATGGCCCAAGTGCTTGGGCCCTGCACCCCATGGGAGACCAGGATAAGCACCTGGCTCCTGCCATCAGATCAGTGCGGTGCGCCAGCCGCAGTGTGCCTACCGTGGCGGCCATTGGAGGGTGAACCAATGGCAAAAGGAAGACCTTTCTCTCTGTCTCTCTGTCTCTCTCTCACTGTCCACTCTGCCTGTCAAAAAAAAAAAAAGATTATCACAGATCTGGGAGAACATATGGTATTTGTCCCTTTGCTTATTTCATTAAGCGTGATGTTTTCTAGATTCCTCCTTTTTTTTTTTTTTTTTTTTTTTTTTTGCAAATGACTAGATTTCACTTTTTAGTGCTGTGGAGTATTCCATAGTGTTCATATCCCATAATTTCTTTATCCAGTCTTCATTTAATGGGCATTAAGTTGATTCCCTGTCTTAGCTAGTATGAGTTGAGCTTCAATAAACATGGAAGTACAGGCAACACTTTTGTCTACTGATTTCCTTTCCCTTTGGTAAATTCTTAGGTGTGAGATTTCTGCATCATAGGGTAGGTCTATATTCTAACTTTTGAGGTATCTACATACTGCCTTCCACCATGGCTGTACCAGTTTATATTCCCACAAACAGTGGAATAGGGTACCATTTCCCCCACATCCTCACCAGCATTTGTTGTTCTGTATGAAAGCCATGCTAACTAGGGTGATATGAAACCTAATTGTGGTTTTGATTTGCATTTCCCTGATAGCCAGTGATCCTGTGTCTGTTGGCCACTTGGATTTTCTCTTGAAAAATGTTTATTTAAGTCCTTGGCCCATCTCTTAACTAAGTTGGTTTTTTGTTGTTATAGAGTTTCTTGATATCTTTGTAGACTTTGGTTATTAATCCTTTCAGTTGCATTATTTGCAAATAATTTCTTCCATTCTGTCAGTGGCCTCTTTACTTTCCTGAGTATTTTATTTGCTGTACAGAAACTTCTCAATATGATGTAATCCCATTTTTAAATTTTGGCTTGACTTCCTGTGCCTCTTGGGTCTTTTCCAAGAATTCTTTGCCTGTGCCAATGCCTTGCAGGGTTTCCTCCATGTTCTCTAATAATTTGATGGTGGCAGGTCATAGATTAAGATCTTTAATCCATGTTGAGTGGACTTTTGTGTACGGTATAAGGTAGGGGTCTTGCTTCAAATTTCTGCATGTTGAAATCCAGTTTTTCCAGAACAATTTGTTTAAAAGACTGTCCTTGCTCCAGGGATTGGTTTTAGCTCCTTGGTCAAATATAAGTTGGTTGTAGATGTTTGGATTCATTTTTGGTCTTCTTATTCTGTTCCACTGGTCTATCCATCTATTTTTGTTCCAGTACCAGGCTGTTTTGATTATAACTGCCTTGTAGTATGTCTTGAAATCTGGTATTGTGAAGCCTCCGGCTTTGTTTTTGTTGTATAAGATTACTTTTGCTATTCCAGGTCTATTGTGACACCCTGTTAATTTCAGCAATATTTTTCTAAATCTGAGAACAATGTCTTTGGCATTTTGATTGGTATCACATTTAATCTAAGTTGATTTGGAAGAATGAACATTTTGATGATATTGATTATTCTAATCCATGAAAATGAAAGACTTTTTTCAATATTTTATATCTTCTTCTATTTCTTCTATTGTTTTGTAATTCTCATGGTATAGAGCTTTGACAACTTTGGTTAAATTTATTCCAAAGTATTTGATTGTTTTTGTAGCTATTGTGAATGGGATTGATTTTAGAAGCTCAGTCTCAGCCGTGGCATTGTCTATGTATACGAAAGCTTTTGATTTTTGTATATTGACTTTAGATACTGCTACTTTACTAAACTCCATTGTGTTCTGAGAATATGCATGGTGTGATTTTGATTATTTTGAATTTGCTAAGACTTCCTTTATGGCCTATTATGCACACAATCCTAGAGAAAATGTCATGCACTGGTGAGAAGAATGTGTATTCCGCAACTATAGGATGAAACATTCTGTAGATATCTGCTATTCCATTTGTTCTATAGTGTTGATAAAATCTCCTGTTTCTTTTTTGATTATCTGTCTGGTTGACCTGCACATTACAGAAATTTGGGTATTAAAGTCTCCCATTGCTATTCTATTGGAGTCTATGTCTCCCTTTAGATCTCTTAATATCTCTTTTAAATAGACAGGTGCCCTGTAATTAGATGTATATACATATATAATAGTTACATCTTCTGGTTCAATTGATCCCTTCATCATTACATAATATCCTTCTTTGTCTCTTTTAACAGTTTTTATGTTAAAGTCTATTTTGTTGGATGTTAGTATGACTACACCAGCACTTTGTTGGTTTCTGTTGGCATGGAATATTTTTTTTTTCATCCTTTCACTTTCATTCTGCATGCACCTTTGTTGGTGAGATGTATTTCTTGTAGGCAGCAAATAGATGGGTTTTGGTTTTTAATCCATTCAGCCAGTATTTGTCTTTTAGCTGGAGAGTTGTGACCATTTACATTCAAGGTGACTATTGATAAGTAACAACTTGGCCCTGAAGTTTTTCTCTTCTTTTTTTTTTTTAAATGTATCTTTTTTTTATTTGAAAGACAGAGATACAGAGAGAGAGGTAGAGACAGAGAGAGAGTGAGAGGTCTTCCATCTGATGGTTCACCCCCCATTTGGCTGCAATGGCTGGGGCTGAGTGGATCCAAAGTCAGAAGCCAGGAGCCTCTTCCAGGTCTCCCACGTGGGTGCAGGGGTCCAAGGGCTTGGGCCATCTTCTACTGCTTTCCCAGGCCATAGCAGAGAGCTGGATCAGAATCAAAGCAGCTGGGACTAGAACTACTGCTGATATGGGATGCTGGTGCCGCAGGTTGAGGCTTTAACCCACTGATCTGGCCCTGACGTTTTTCCAAAAATATTCCTTATTTTTTTACTTTGAATTTCTTTTGAACTCTTACTGAGAGATTTTCTTCCTTTACCTTCTTTCACAGTGGTGACCGTGTTTCTATGTGTAGCACATCCTCAAGCATCTTTTGTAGGGCTGGGCAGGTGGTAACAAATCTTTCAATATCTGTTGGTTATGGAAATTCTCTATTTCATCTTCATTCATAAATGAGAAATTTGCAGGGTGTAGGATTCTGGGTTGACAATTTTTTATCTTAAGACTTGGAATATATCTCACCATTCTCTCCTAGCCTGTAGGGTTTCTGATGAAAAGTCTGCTGTGAGTCTAATTGGAGATCCATGAAAGTAATCTGGCATCTCTCTCATGCACATTTTAGAATCTTTTCTTTATGTTTCACTGTGGTGAGTTTGATTACAATGTGTCGTGGTGAAGATCTTTTTTTGTCATTTCTGTTAGGAGTTCAATGTACTTCCTGTACTTGGGTGTCCCTTTCTCCAAATTAGGGAAGTTTTCTGTTATTATTTCACTAAAAAGGGCTTCTAATCCTTTCTCTTGCTCCACACATTCAGGAACTCCTGGACCCCATAGGTTGGGTCATTTGATAGTATCCTGCAGATTCCCAACAGTTTTTTTTTTTCTTTTTAGTTTTCTAATTTCCTCTTCTAGTTTTTGATTTGG
Organism: Lepus europaeus; assembly: GCF_033115175.1. Taxonomy (NCBI): domain Eukaryota; kingdom Metazoa; phylum Chordata; class Mammalia; order Lagomorpha; family Leporidae; genus Lepus; species Lepus europaeus. Next base: position 58,205,299 of record NC_084828.1, read on the forward strand.
TTGTATAAATTCCAGAGCTTTGTCTTGTAACTCAGATATTCTTTCTTCTGCTTCACTGATTCTGTGGTTAAGGCTTTCCACTGCAATTTTTATTTGTTCTATTAAATTCTTCATTTCATTTTTTATTTTTCTTCAAGATCTCAATTTCATGGGAGAATTTTTTTCATGTCCTGTATAAATTTCAGTAGTTCAAGCATTTGCCTGTATTTACTTCTATGGAATCTTATGAAATCTTCTAAAATTCCATTTCTTGCATTTCATCCATTTCATCATGTTCACAATCTAGTATTGAAGTATTGTGGTCTTTTGGGGGTGTAATGTTGTCTTTCTTATTCTTGTTTCTTGAATTGGTGTGTTTGTTAATTGGCATTTGTGGAGATAATCAATGGGCTGTTTTTTTCTTTCTTTTTTGTGTGAAGGCTTTTATCTTTGTACTATTCCTCTGTAGATAAGTGGAGTGTCTGTTTTCTGTGAATATCTGGAGGCTTGTAGTGGGTGTGATTAGGGAGATCTGTTTGGTTCTCCATCTTCTAATGTGACACACCCAGGTTTGACACAGTGAATCTCGTAATATTACATGTGGGGTCAGCATGTGGTCCAGAATCCCATATGGGTGCTGGTTCAAGTCCCAACTGCTGCACTTCCAGTCCAGCTCTCTGCTATAGTTTGGGAAAGCAGTGGAAGATGACCCAAATGCTTGCGTCCTGCACCTACATGCAAGACCTGGAAGAAGCTCCTGGCTCCTGGCTTCGGATTGACCCAGCTCTGGCCATTGCTGTCATCTGGGGAGTGCACCAGAGGATGGAAGACCTTCTCCCACTCCTTCTCTCCCTCTCTCTATCTATGCTTCTTTGTACCTCTGCCTTTCAAATAAGTAAATAAATCTTTAAAAAATGTCATGTGTATTGAAAAAATAAATAACTCCATAAAGACAGGCATATGAACTTCTTTACTTGAGTAAAGCATTGTTAAGCATTTTAAACCAAATAAAGTGGAAAGTGTCGGAGGCCACCCGACAAACCACACGGAGACACGCAGCACTCAGTCAATTCATCACCACGTTTATTGCCTCATCGCGTTCCAAGCCAAAGTAGGGGGCCCGGCAATGAGGGACTGGAGGCAGTCTCCCTAAGGAAACCCTTCAGTCTCCAGCCCCGAGCACACAGAAAGACAAGGTTATATACCCCAGACCCCATACAGATAACATTCATTGTGTGCAATCATGCATAGCACAGGAACAGAGCAAGTTTACAAAGTAGCAATGATCAGGGTACAAGCTCTGCAGATAGTGCAAAGAACATCATAAACCTTCATCAGAAGTCACATCCTGCCTGCAGGAATATGGGACGAAAAGTCTTGGAAACAGGATTAGATAAGGGACAGCCTCAGCCTGCTGCATCTCATGTCGGGCCAGGGCCACTGGCCCCGACAGAAAGGAATAAAAAGACTGAAAAGTGACAATTACTGTTAACACATAACAATGATGCTATTACCAGAAATAATTTATGAATAAAATAACATAGTAAATATTATCTGCTCAATGGTTAATGTTTTAATGACTCTATAATATGAGTAATCATGCATTTCATGTTTTCCAAGAAACAATTATTTAAATACTAAAAATGTATCTATTGAATTGGAAAATTAGATAATTGGCCATATTGAGATATATTGTATACACATAAGATGATCTTATTTAATAACATTTACAGAATGAATGGGTATATTAGTAGAAAAAAAGCTTTCTTCCATAAGGATGACATACTTTTTTTTTTAATTTACAAGCATTTTTTCTTTTATTTTTTAAATTTTATTTAAGTTTCATGTTTTTCATATTTAATGATTTAGGAACATAGTGATCCATCCCTCCCTCCTACCCCACTCCAATCCATTTTCCTCCTCCATCTCTCATTTCTGCTGTTAGTTTTTACAAAGATCTATTTTCAGTTTACTTAATGATTGTAAGATTAATCCTAAATTAAGTATAATAATCCAATAAATAGTATTTAAAAAAGCAAAAAAACAGTGCTCCTCAACAGAAGAGACAAGGGCTATAAACAAGCATCACATCTCAAAATGTCCATTACACTGCAAAACATTATATTTTAGGTATTCTATTTGTAACCCTTGATTAGGTAAAATGTATATCTGCCTACTGGGGACTGGCTAATTTCACTAAATGTAATGGTTTGCAGGTGCATTTTTGTTTTTTTTTGCAAAAGATAGTTTTTCAAAAATTTTTTAACAACTAAGTAGTACTCCATAGGGTATATTTACCATAATTTCTTTGTCCAGTTTTCAGTTGACGGACATCTGTATTGATTCCATATGTTAGCTATTGTGAATTGAGCTACAACGAACATGAGTGTGCAGATAACTCCTTCATATGCTGATTTCTTTTGGCTTAAGTAAATTACCAGTAGTGGATGGCTCGATCATACTGTAGGTCTATTTTCAAATTTCTGCAGCATTTTCATGCTGTCTCCCACAGTGACTGGAAGAGTTTACATTCCTACTATGAGTGGATTAGGGTAAATTTTTCCTCACTTCCTTCCCAGAATTTGTTATTTAAATTCTGTATGAGAGTCATACTAACTGGTGTGAGGTGAAACCTCATTGTGGTTTTGATTTGCATTTCCCCAATGACTAATTATATTGAGCAACTAAGCATTTTTTTCAAGTATCTGTTGGCCATTTGCATTTCCTCTCTTCAAAAATGCCTGTCCAAATCCTCAAGTCCTTTGCCCATTTCTTAACTGGATTGTTTGCAAAAAATATAAAATAAATAAACTCTTCATTTTACTGAAATTTTTATCCTTTTTGCTTTACTTTTTTAAATTCTTATATAATATTCATTATTTCCTTCCTCCTACTAATTGTGGTTTTGGTTTGTTCTTGTTTGGGTTCCTGAGATGCATTGATAGCACATTATTTTATGTCTTTCCAATTTTTTGATGTAGGCACTAATTGCTGTAAACTTCCCTCCTAATACCGCTTTTGGTGTATCCTGTAAGTTTTGATAAGCTGTGTTTTCCTCTTCATTTGTTTCCAGTAGTTTCTTGATTTGTATTTTGATTTCTTCAATCACTGACTGTTCATTCAAGAATGTGTTGTTCATTCTGCAAGTGTTTACATATTTTCTAGTATTTATTAAGTTGTTAATTTCCAGCTTTATTCCATTGTGCTCACAATATATACGTGGTATGATTTCAGTTTTTTTTTTTTTAATTTGTTGAGACTTGCTTTATGGCCTAGCATATGATCTAAACCAGGGGAAGTTTCATGCACTTGATGAAAAGAGTGTGTATTCCTCAGCTGTGCGATGAAAGGTTTGTAGATATCATTAAGGTCCGCTTGGTCCATAGTGTGGTTTAGCTCTGTTGTTCCTTTACTGATTTTTTTTAATACAATTGATCTGTCCATTGATGAAAATTTGGTGTTGAAGTCCTTTATTATTATTGTATTTGAGTTTCTGTCTCCTTTTAGATTGATTAACATTTTTTTTTTTTTTGGACAGGCAGAGTTAGATAGTGAGAGAGAGAGACAAAGAGAAAGGTCTTCCTTCTGTTGGTTCACTCCCCAAATGGCCACTATGGCCGGCGTGCTGTGCCAATCTGAAGCCAGGACCCAGGTGCTTCCTCCTGGTCTCCCATGTGGGTGCAGGGCCCAAGCACATGGGCCATCCTCCACTGTCTTCCAGGGCCACAGCAGAGAGCTGGAATGGAAGAGGAGCAAGTGGGACAGAACTGGAGCCCCAGCAGGGACTAGAACCTGGAGTGCCGGTGACGCAGGCGGAGGATTAGCCTAGTGAGCCAAGGTGCTGGCCAATTAACATTTTTTTAAATAGCCAGGCACCTTGGCATTGAGTGCATATACATTTATGATAGTCACATCTTCCATGTATTATCATTACATAATTCCTTTTTGTCTCTTTTAACAGGTTTTGTGTTAAAGTGTATTTTCTTTGATAGTATGATGACAGCTCCTGCTGTTTTTTTTGCTTTCCATTAGCATAGAATATCATTTTTTATTCTTTCACTTTTTTCTGTGTGTTGTTTCTGATGAGATGTGTTTCTTGTATATAGATGGTTCTTTTTAAAAATGCATTCAGTCTGTCTGTATCTTAATTGGAGAATTTAGGCCCATTAGATTCAAGGCTATTAGGGATCAGTAATGACTTGGGCCTTAAATATTTTCCCTTAAATATTTCTATTGTTTGCTTTTGATCTCCTTCATACTTTACTAGATTTTCTGCCTTCACATTCTTTCATAATAATGACTGTCTTTATTTCTGTGGGTAGCACATTCTTAAGCATCATTTGTAAGGGTGGATGAATGGTGACAAATTCTTCCAATTTCTGTTACTTATGGAAGGTTTTCATTTAACCTTATTTTATAAATGGGAGCTTTACAGGGTACAGTAATCTCGGCTAACTTTTTATCTCTTTTAAGATTTGGACTGTTTCTTGGCATTGTCTCCCTGCCTGCAGGGTCTGTGATGAGAAATCAGCTGTCCATCTAATTGGAGATCCTCTGAAAGTAATCTGGTGTTTCTCTGATGCACATTTTCAAAAATTTTCTTTATGTTTTTCTGTTGAAAGTTTGACTATAATGTGTTTTATTGAAGATTGTTTCTGATCATGTCTATTAACAGTCTATGAGCTTCCTCTACTTGAATACCCATTTTTTTTTCTCCTAATTAAGGCAGTTTTCCACTATTATTTCACTGAACAGTCCTTCTAATCCATTTTCTCCTTTCACATCTTCAGAGTGCCTAAGACACATATGTTAGGTCACTTGATATTATCCCATTGTAGAGGAAACATGGCCACAACCAGAGACAAAGAAAGGAAAGTGGACCCCTCCTCCCAACACAAATCTTGAAAAGTGGCTACTCACAATCAACTAGTGAAGCAGCTGCCCACTGTTATCTTGTCTAGGGAAAGACATCCTCAGTTTTGCTTCTGTAAACTCCAATCATAAATCTGTCCTAATAAATCTGCCTCTTGTTTTTCTTTTTACAAACACACTGGGCCCACTGATCATTGGAAGTGTAGTCCTAAGTCACGTAGGCTACAATTTGAACCCACCAATGCTGAAACAACTAAGGTATGATGCTGATGAACCTGTAAATATTGTAAGAAGCTTGGGATTGTTGCTCACTTTTCAAGAAATGATTCCAGCTGAGCCCACTGGCATAATAAACTGCTTGGATTCTCCACTGTGTCTGGTGCTTGTTTGGATGGAGGGAATTTTTTCACCTCAGATTTCTGTAACAACCATGAATCTTGAACACTAGTTTCCGTTTTTTTTTTTTTTTTCTAATTTATTTTTGTCTTTGTTTTTATCTGAGAGATATTTTGTAAGGTTTCTCTTCTAGTTCAGATATTCTTTCTTCTGCCTCACCAAGTCAATTGTTAAGGATTTTCAATGTATTTTTATTTGAGGTAATGAATTCTTAACTTCTTATATCTAAATTGTATTTCTCTTTAAAAACTCTATTTCCCACAAAATATTTTATTCAATTGTTCCTGTGTCGAAATCTTGGTCTTCAGTATGGTAATGTTAATATGTGGAGGGCTTTTCAGCTTAGAGCCAAGAAGATCTGTGGCTCTGACCTGACCTGGGCATCCTTCGACTCCAGGGCAGGTCCATTTCCAGTGATCCAACTCTTGGCAGAGCTGCCAGGGCTCTTCACAAGCTGACTTCTGCTGAAGCCCAGGCTTACCACATTGAAAGCCACTGCAATGGACTGGCCTGTTGGGTCTCCTTGAGGGCAGATCACTGTACAGATCAGCCATTAATAGGCCTGCCACCCATTGCTTCTGGTGCCGAGCTTTCTTTTCCTCCTGGTTTGTGTTAAAGCAGACCAGAGGATGCAAGTCAAGGGAGTGCCCAAGACCCATCTCTAATCTTCGGTGGCCTGAACTACAAGTCTATAGTCACAGGCATGTTCTGTAGTAGTTTTTCTAAGGTAGACAATGCCCATGAGGAAAATTATATTCTCACTTTAAAACTTTCTTTCCCTTTGGTCTGAAAGGGAGGTTTTTTCTACTTACTGTATACTTTGCTGATGGCGAAGTGAATCTAGCTATGAGATTATTATTTAAGTTCTTATTTTGGCTATGCTATTACAGAAAAATGTTAGCCATCTCTTTTATAAGGTCTAAAGATTAAATTGTGCAGGTCAGAGCCACAGATCTTATTGGCTCTAAGCTGAAAAGCCCTTCACTCAGCCCAACTTCCAAAGTGACCACTGCAGCTGAGGGTATGGTCAAGAGGGTCAGCAACATTGCAGGCAGAACTGTAAATTGCTTGTTAGAGATGCCATCTGCCTTTACCTGGCCAGCTCTCCTCCCAGGCCAGCCAAGTAATGAAAGTCAACAGAGTGCCTTCCCCTAGGAGGTTCACACCTCCCTTAGGATATACCCCATGTGAAGAGATAGATAGGTCTGGGCCTCTGAATTTACAAGGCCTAAAGCCCACCAGATTATTATCAAGCCCCTTCTATCAGGTTCTATTTGCCTCTCAATCCGAAAAATTACTTGTAGCTTAGACAGCACCTTTCTTAGCTCCTCTAATAATGACTCTGTCCTTTGTTCTAGGCCCTGTCTAGTGCACTTGGGCCTCATTCCTTTGTAATCATAACCTCTACTCTACCACCAATGGCTCTACTCCCAACCTGTGTGTACTGATGGTCCTCTTCCCCACTTAATGCTGTATAATTGTTCAAACCTTGTAAATGCCACTCTTAGGATCATTGGTTACTATCCTCACTCTGTCTTTTATGACCTTGTCTAAATATGATCAGAGTTGGCAAACTTGGAAGGCTTCCATAGCCTTGGCAACTCATGACGACAGCCTAGGATGGTTACTGGCACCATAAACTAGAGTGTCAATTTGTTGGGTCAACAACAGGAGCCACTGTGCACTTGCTCCTTATGTGGGATCTCTGTCCTTAATGTGCTGTACATTGTGATTTAATGCTATAACTAGTACTCAAACAGTATGTTTCACTTTGTGTTTCTATGTGGGTGCAAACTGTTGAAATCTTTATACTAAATTGATCTTCTGTATATAAAGAGAATTGAAAATGAATCTTGATGCAAATGGAAGGGGAGAGGGAGTGGGGGAGGGCAGGGTTGCGGGTGGGAGGGAAGTTATGGGAGGGGGAAGCCATTGTAATCCATGAGCTGTACACTGGAAATTTATATTCATTAAATAAAAGTTAAAAAAAAAATATGTGGAGGGACATTTAGACTTGCTACCTAGTGAGAGATCCCTAGGCAGTTATGGGCATGGGTTTGGATGAGGTTAATGCATAGCTCTCCTGGGGCCATTAGTTCCTGGTGTCATTCTGGCTTTCCCTATCACAATGTAATTTCCTCCTCTCATACACACTCCCATCACAATGCCATCCACCATGAGGTAACACAGCCAGGCAGACTATACCAAAAAAGGTACAACATTATCACCAGAGAAAGGAGCCTTGGAAGCCATGAGGTTCTTGGCTTCCAAGAAAGAATTCAGGCATGAGACAGAGAGTGAGGTGATAAGGTTTTATTGGGGGACAGGGCATCTGTCAGAATGGAAGGGATAAAGAGAAAGTGCAAATTCCATCAGAGGGGGAGAGGTGAGAAGTTACTGGTTGAATGGAGAGAATACACCTGGGCAGACCAGGTGGGTACCTCAGCAGAGAGCAGAGGGCTGAGCACAGAGATCTAGTTTAGATCCCCAGTTTGGTTTTTTTTTTTTTTTTTTTTTTTTTTTGACAGGCAGAGTGGACAGTGAGAGAGAGATAGAGAGAAAGGTCTTTCTTTTGCTGTTGGTTCACCCTCCAATGGCCGCCGCGGTAGGCGCGCTGCGGCCGGCGCACCGCGCTGATCCGATGGCAGGAGCCAGGGGCTTATCCTGGTCTCCCATGGGGTGCAGGGCCCAAGGACTTGGGCCATCCTCCACTGCACTCCCTGGCCACAGCAGAGAGCTGGCCTGGAAGAGGGGCAACCGGGACAGGATCGGTGCCCCTACCGGGACTAGAACCCAGTGTGCTGGTGCCGCAAGGCGGAGGATTAGCCTAGTGAGCCACAGCGCCAGCCTAGATCCCCAGTTTTTAAGGAACTCTGTTTACCCACCTCCCCCTCTCCTCCAGAACAAAGCATGGGGAGTCCTAGCAGTTTGGTGAAAATTAGCAATCTCTCCCCAGATTTGCTGGCCTGGCAGGGTAGAGGGGCTTCTTTAGGGCATCTGTGAAGGTTTTATTCCCCCATGTTATCAGGTCAGATAACCCATTTTGTCCTGAGGAGAGATTGCTCCTGGGGGCTTTCCTTGGGGGGAAGGGCTGTGAACACCTGGAAGGTTATCAGGTCTGGACAGGACTTTGAAGTGCAAGATGCTGGGCTTCTGGAGCTTCCACAGCGGGTGCTGGGCTTCAGGCCCTTCTCACATACACATAGGCTAATTTCTAACTTTCTACCTAGCAATGTTGCTTGGACTTGCAGTCTCAGAAATTATCAAATCACATAAACCTCTTCCCTTTATAAAGTACTTAGACAAAGTATTCTAGAGCAGTGGAAAACAGAATACAGAAAATTAGAACCAAGGAATGGTGCTGTTGCAACCATATCTGTAAATGTGGATACAGACATGTTAACTATTCTGTCATTCTCTTAAGTTTCAGAGTTAAGCTTTACAGAGGAATCACAAAACCTGTTAGGTAGGAAGTCAGAAATTGAGCCTGTGTGTATGAGAAAGGTCTGAAGCCCAGCACCTACTGCGGAAGCTCCAGAAGCCCAGAATGTTGCACTTCAAAGCCCTGCCCAGACCCTGATAACCTCCCAGGTGGTCCCAGCCCTTCCCCCAAGGAACCCTCCCAGAAGAATTCCCTCTCCTCAGGACCAAAGGGGTTACCTGATCACATGGGGCAATAAAACCTTCTCAAGCACCCCAAGGAAGCCCCCCTACTCTGCCCAGGCACCAGCAAATCTGGGAAGGAGTTTGCTCATTTTCACCCAACAAATCTTTCCTCCAGAACTCTCCATCCTTTGTCCTGGAGGAGAGGGGGTGGTGGGTAAACAGACTCCCTTAAAAACCTAGGGAGTCTGATTACTGATGCCATAAACAAGAGTGTCAATTTGTTAAGTCAACAACAAGAGTCACTGTGCACTTACTCCTCATGTAGGATCTCTGTCCTTAATGCGCTGTACATTGTGATTTAATGCTATAAATAGTACTTAAACAGTATGTTTCACTTTGTGTTGCTATATGGGGCAAACTGTTGAAATCTTTACTTAATATATACTAAACTGATCTTCTGTATATAAAGAGAATTGAAAATGAATCTTGATGTGAATGGAAGGGGAGAGGGAGCGGGAAAGGGGAGGGTTGTGGGTGGGAGGGAAGTTATGGGGGAAGAGAAAGCCATTGTAATCCATACCTGTACTTTGTAAATTTATATTCATTAAATAAAAGTTAAAATAATAGAATAATAATAAAAATTAATTAGCAGTTATAAAAATATATAAGCCCTTATACCACAAAAATAAATAAATAAACATGGATATTGATTTTCCCTATTAAAAAAAAAAAAAAACCTAGTGAGTCTAGGGAGTCCAAACAGACTGTGCATTCAGCCCTCTGCCTCTCTGCTGAGCCGCTTGCCTGGCCTGTCCAGGTGTACTCCACTCAACCATGTAACCTCACTCTCCCCAGCCCCAGCGACTGGTTGCTCTCTCTGCCACTTCTGTCCTGATGGAAGCCCTATCCCAAATAAAGGCTCATCACTCTGCTCTCTGTCTCACACCTGAAATCTTTCTTGCATGAAAACCAGAACCCCACAGCTTCCATGGCCTCCTTGCCTTCCACGGCCTTGCCTCCAGTAACAAATCTACATCAAATGTTTCTAGGAATTGGACTAAATTGCAGTTGGAAGACTTTGGTGAGAAGGCTAGGAAATGATTAAAATATTGCACATAGAATATTATGGGCCATTCTGGTGAAGGTTCTTGTTAGGAAACTGGCACAGTTTTACCTATGGCACGTTACATCGCAAGCTCTAGCCCCCCCCCCCATGCTGGAAGCCACATGGCCCAACCTCTGTGGTCAAGCTCCACCCCATCCTAATGGGATCCATTGCTCCTGCTTCCCTGCCTGCCCTCGGGCAAAGTTTTAAAAGGGCCTGTTCCTGAACACGTGGGCTCTTGGCTCCTCTCTCTTGGCTCTCTCTCTTGGCTCCTCTCCTCCTCTTGTCTCGCTTCTCTCTGCCTCTCTCTCTTATGGTCTCCTCTCTTTTTCCCTCATTGCCCCTTCTCTCCGGTCTACTGAGTTTTCCCCAATAAACCCTTTCCCTTACTCCGGTGTTTGGTGTGTTTTGTGATGGCTAACAGTTCTGAAGACAAGACGAATAGAGAGCTAGTTTCAGTTGGAAATGAGGATCCAATGTGAAATTAGGATAAAGGCCACCCATGTTAAACTGTTGCAAAATACTTGGCTGCATTGTGTCCACACGCTTAAGATGTTACGTATTGTCAAATTGAAAAGTTATGGACTGTATGTCTACTGTCCCTAGTATTTTCTTTTTTTTTTTCTTTTTTTTCTTTTTTATTTTTTTTTTAAATTGATATTTATTTCAGGACATGCCATGTCAAAATAAAACAGAAGAGTCAATCCTTGCCTTTAACAATAATATTGTATTATAAAAGCACTTTACAACTCCATCCCATCTTTGAGTATAAGTTACGGGTAGGTGGGCTAATGATTATCTGAAAGCATTTCTCTGTTCAGATCCATAATCCAAGTGCTCTTTGAATATTACAAGGTGACAAGAAGTGAGGAGTGGAGGAGAAAGAGGAAAAAACAGGGAAATAAGGTTTCCCTGTTAAGGGTTTTGTTGCAACGAGGAGAGAGAGGAGAGAGGAATTATGAAGATATTCTTGTTGTCTTTTCATCTTTATACTGTGTTAAGTAATGCTTACAACATAAATTCAGCAGGCTTTTTCTGAGTTATAACTCAGAAATTTTCTTCCTGCAAACAATGTATTTACAAATATGTTTATTAACTTACACAGCAATCTCACAATAACTAGTAAAGATTAAAAGGGTGCACTCCTAATATATTTGTTTGCAGTGTTTTAAGGGAAATACATATTGCCATGGTGATGAAGCTCCAAACAGATCGAACAAAACATCTAAAATTGAAGGTTTAAAAAAAAGGCAAAGAAATAGATGTCCCTAGTATTTTCTTAGGTATTATAGTATAGTATCACTTTATTATTAGATGGATTCATTTATCCTGTGGAGGTATCTTTAAAACAAGGTGTTCAGGCAATAGCATGGGTATTACTGGCCAGTTATATTCAGATTTACAGTGAAACTTGATATGAAAAGAAGACACAATAAGATTAGGAACATTTTGCTGACCAAAAAGGAATTAGAGAATTTGTTGGTGGCAGAGGAGTGCTCATTTTCCAGAAATTAACAAGAGTAAAACTAAGCCAAGTGCTTTGAATCAAGACAATAGACAATCTGAAAGAATCCCTGAGGGCATCTTGGAAAACTCTAAGACCACCCCTCCCATGAGAGGGCCAGAGGCTTTTTCAGGGCTGGCTTATTTCAGAGCATGACCTGGGAACTCTCCATTAGCTTGAAGACTGGGGCCCCCTGCAGTTTCCGTTGTCTGGCTATATGCTACCCCAGCCATGTTTTGATCAGGTCCAAGAATCACTTGTGTCAGTAGCAGACCTGGGTGGTGCCTGCAAGTTGCTAATTCTTCAGATGTATAGAATGTTAAGAGTTATAGAGTCATGATGGCTACCACTGAGATTTCAAAGGAAAGCCTAGGAGCCCAAGTCAGGAGTTCATTCCTGGGTTAAATCTCCTGCATAATTCTCCAATGGGAGAAGGCCAAGGGGCGGCCTTGGGAATGCAGATGTCACTGGGAACCTAGGAAGGTAGAAAAAGTAGCAGTGAGCATGTTCACTAAGGAAACCTGCAGGTGACACTCAAAGCAAGCTTAGAAGAGTAACCATGTGGCTTGTGACCTGCAAAGCTTTGGATGCTGTGCTTCTCAAGCCCAGGGGCCCACCTTTGCTCCAAGTGTGCACAGGAAGTTCTGTTTGGAACTTTAGGAGTTAAAGAACAACTTGCTGGAATTTGATGTAACTCTGGGCCAGTTATACCTTTCCGCTTCACTATTTCTTCCCTTGGGAATTGAAATGTTTACTTTGTGCCACCCATGTCATTTTATCTTTGAAGTATGTACTTTTTCTTAATTTTGCATGTGCTTATATCTTGAGTCTCAGATTAGACATTAGACATAGTTTTGAGTGGTTCTGAATTAAGTTAAGATACTGGGATGACTGAGAATGGAATAAATGAAATTTACATCATGAGATGAACAGGGGCATCATGGGCCATGGCAGGAAGGCTTTGGTTTGTATATAACCTAGGTGCATCCCGAAGAGTTCATGTGTTGGAAGTTTGGTTCTCAAGTTGACAAGGTGAAGAGGTGGTGAATCTTTTCAGCGGTAATGCCTAACTAGAGGTCATTAGACCACGGAGGGTGAATTCTCACAATAAATTAATGTGCGGTTCTCATGGGAATTCAGCTAGTCCACAGTATATTGCTCTGGCTTTCTGTTTTACCAAGTGATTCTCTCTCTCTCTCTCTCTCTCTCTCTCTCTCTCTCTCTCTCACACACACACACACACACACACACATACACACACACACTCTTGACCTTATACCATTGATCATTTCCTTTTTCAATTCTTTATTTTTTTTTTTTATTTGACAGGTAGAGTTATAGACAGTGAGAGAGAGAGACAGAAAGGTCTTCCTTCCATTGGTTCACTCCCCAAATGGCCACCACAGCTGGCACTGTGCTGATCTGAAGCCAGAAGCCAGGTACCTCCTCCTGGTCTCCCATGGAGATGCAGGAGCCCAAGCACTTGGGCCATCCTCCACTGCCCTCCCAGGCCACAGCAGAATGCTGGATTGGAAGAGGAGCAACTGAGACTAGAACCTGGTCCCCATATGGGATGTCAGCGCCTCATGTGGAGGATTAACCAAGTGAGCCATGGCGCCACCCCCATTCCTCTTTCAATTCTTTCACACATGGTACAAGAAATTGGAACAGGTCCAGGTGGGGGGACCCCATTGCAACAACACTATGATAGTTGTTGTTTCAGACTCCAAAACTGCAAGCTAAGAAAAAATCTTTTATTGATAAAGTATTCAGAGTCAAGTATTTCATTATAGTAACAAAAAATGGATTAATCTAATGATTATTCCTAAATAATGCTAACAGATTACTTCCCTTTGAACACATAATCTCAAATAGACACATGAGTCTGTTCTTATGTTCTGTGAGTCATTTGGATGATTATATTCTTACATGACTAAAATTGCAAAAAAAATCTGATAAATTGAATGAAATATAATAATACATCTAGACAATAACAGTTGGCTAATTATGGGCTAGCTTCAATTAGTAGTTAGGGTACCATGCTGCCTTTCTTTGGAGAGCTTATGATTTAGTGGAAGAACTGAAAATAAACCTACAGACAAACAGAATGATTATGACTTCTATTAAGTGCTCAGAAGATAAGCAGAGTGTCATATAAGAAAGCTAAGTTATCAGATAATTCCTATGATAATTTCAATGCATAGAGTTTCTTCAAAGCATTTAGAGTAGACAACATAAAATATAAACATCTAAATTGAGATATAGCTGAATTTATTAAAAAAGCATTTGTGGCACTAATTATTAAAATCCTGTTTTTTAGTACACCTGCCAATGTCTAGAGTTGAATTAAGAGGCCTAATTATACAATATGTGGAAGTTATCTTTGGAACATAACTGCTTAGAGAATACAATGTTTTAAAAAGGAATATTAAATCTTTGAGTCAATAGAAGCATTATTCCTAGAAGATAAAAAGAAAAAATTCTACTGTGTCTATACTTTATTCAGCTTTAGGAAAATGTTTACTTATAAAAACATAATATTGTTACAAAAAGATTTTACTTCAGTAAGGATATAAAGAATATGTTTTCTGCTCATACTAATTGATGAAATTAAAAAGGAGGGAATGATCCAACATGGGAAGAGGGATACACAGCAGACTCATAGAAGGGCAGATGTCCTAAAAAGCACTCTGGCCTCAGAATCAGCCCTTAAGGCAGTTGGATCTGGCTAGAAATCCAATGAGAGTATTTCAGGCATAGAAAGCCAAGACACTCTGGCAAAAAAAAAAATGACCTAAATGAAAGATTTCTGTGAGTGAGATCCCAGTGGAAAGAATGGGCCATCAAAGAAGGAGGTACCTTTCTCTGAAGGAAGGAGAGAACTTCCACTTTGACTATGGCATTGTCTAAATAAGATCGGAGTTGGTGAACTTAAAAGGTTTCCATAGCCTTCGCAGCCCATGACAAGAGCCTCAGGTGATTACTGATGCCATAAACAAGAGTGTCAATTGTTAAATCAACAACAGGAGTCACTGTGCACTTACTCCCCATGTAGAATCTCTGTCCTTAATATGTTGTACTATGCGAACTAACAGTAAAACTACTACTCAAACAGTACGCTATACTTTCTGTGTCTGTGTGGGTTCAAACTGTTGAAATCTTTACTTAGTATATACTAAATTGATCTTCTGTATATAAAGATAATTGAAAATGAATCTTGATGGAGAACGGGATGGGAAAGGGAGTGGGAGATGGGATGGTTGTGGGTGGGAGGTTGGTTATGGGGGAAAAAGCTGCTATAATCCAAAAGCTGTACTTCGGAAATTTATATTTATTAAATAAAAGTTTAAAAAAAATGTGGTTTCACGGGTCATCAAAGAAGGAGGAGAGAACTTCCACTTTGACTATGACCTTGTCTAAATATGATAAGAGTCCATGAACTCAAAAGGCTTCCATAGCCTTTGCAACTCATGACTGGAGCCTAGGGAGATTACTGATGCCATAAATGAGAGTGTCAAATTGTTAAGTCAACAACAAGAGTCACTGTGCACTTACTCCTCATGTAGGATCTCTGTCCTTAATGTGCTGTACATTGTGATTTAATGCTATAAATAGTACTCAAACAGTATGTTTCACTTTGTGTTTCTATGTGGGTGCAAACTGTTGAAATCTTTACTTAATATATACTAAACTGATCTTCTGTATATAAAGAGAATTGAAAATGAATCTTGATGTGAATGGAAGGGGAGAGGGAGCGGGAAAGGGGAGGGCTGTGGGTGGGAGGGAAGTTGTGTGGGGGGGAAGCCATTGTAATCCATACCTGTACTTTGTAAATTTATATTCATTAAATAAAAGTTAAAAAAAACAATGTGGTTTCAATTAGGACATTAAAAACACCAGGGAATATTCAGAAACATATGAAGACTGATTTCCTTTCTCTTAATGACTTATAAATGTCATTTGAGATTAAAGAAGAGGGCTAGAATGCTAAGTATATCTATTAAACAGAGAATCCCACATAATGAAGAACTGTCACATCGAAAATTCCAAAAGCATCTCCTATGAAAAATAGTAGTACTAAAAAGACAAAGAAGCAAAATATGGTTTTATCTCGTATGGAATAATTTGGAAACATTTAACTTGGACACACTAGTGAAACAGAGAAGCCTGCTTCATAGCAGCAGATCAAATGAAGTGAATGGAAGTTATTGGGAGGAAAAGAGCAGAGCAGACTTTAATGTGAGGAAGAAATCTTTAAGTCTGATAGAGAAAATATCTGAACAAAACAGTCATTTCTTATTCATTAGTTTTCTTCTAAAGTTAACCATTTTATCACAGTTAGATATATATTTTACTTTCCCATCACAAATTGATTGAATTTGACTTTATAAAAATAAGATGTCACATTTTTTAGTTTTGAGAATCTCTGTTTTGTGCACCATGAAGGTCAGTGACATTTGCACTCCCAAGCCAGCTGCCAATAACTCTTCTCTCACATTAGAAAGAAACACTCAGAATCTATAAAGAGCTCAAGAAGTTCAACAACAACAAAACGAACAATGCAGTTAAGAAACGGGCAAAGGACTTGAACAAGCATTTTTCAAGAGAGGAAAGTCAAATGGCTAACAGACATTTGAGAAAATGTTCAGGATCACTAGCCATCAGGAAAACACAAATCAAAACTGCAGTCAGGTTTCACCTCACTCCAGTTAGAGTGGCTCTCATACTGATATCAACAAATTACAAATGCTGACAAGAATGTGGGGGGAAGTAGCCTACTCCACTGTGGTGGGAATGTAAACTGGTGCAGCCACTGTGGAAGACAGTATGGAGATATGTCAGAAACTTGAATATGAACCTACCATAAGTTCCAGCCATCTCACTCCTGGGTATTTATGCAAACAAAAAGAAATCAGCATCTGAAAGAGTTATCTGTACCTTCATATTCACTGCAGCACAATTCACAATAACTAAAATATGGAATTAATCCAGATGTCCATCAACTGTCCACTGCCTAAAGAAATTATGGTATATATTTTCTATGGAGTACTACTCAACTGTAAAAATAGTTAAATCCTGTCTTTTGCAACAAAATGGATGCAGCTGAAAACCACTATACTTAGTGAAATAAGCCAGTCCCAAAGAGACAGATATCATATATTTTCCAAACTAATAGGAGTACCTACAATGTAATGTGTTATAGTGAAATAGACATTTTTAGACTTAATGAATGTTTACAGTCCTTGTGTATTCTGTTGAGGAACAATGTCTATTTTTTTTTCTTTTTTCTTCATATTATTTGTTGAAGTCTTTTACTTAGTGTAGAGTTAACTATATGATCATTGATCAAACTGAAAATAGATCTTTGTAAAATTAACATTGGGAATGTGAGAGGGAGTAAGAGGAAGCTTTGGAGCATGGGTGAGAGGGAGAGTAGGGGGGAAGTGTCACTATGCTCCTAAATCTGTATTTATGGAATACATGAAACTTGTATAACTTAAATAAAATTAAAAAATCAAAAAAATGAAAGAAGTAAGAATTCATGAGTAAGACAACAAATGCATAAGAAGAAGAATAAAACTAAAAAAAATCTGTTGAAAAAACTAAAATAAAAATTATTTTTTAACTTTTATTTAATAAATATAAATTTCCAAAGTACAGCTTTTGGATTACAGTGGCTTCCCCCTCCCATAACCTCCCACCCACCTGCAACCATCTCATCTCCCACTCCCTTTCCCATCCCATTCACATCAAGATTCATTTTCAATTCTCTTTATATACAGAAGATCAATTTAGTATATACTAAGTAAAGATTTCAACAGTTTGCACCCACACAGTCACACAAAGTACAGAGTACTGTTTGAGTAGTAGCTTTACCATTGATTCGCATAGTACAACACATTACGGACAGAGATCCTACATGAGGAGTAAGTACACAGTGACTCTTGTTATTGATTTAACAATTGACACTCTTGTTTATGGCATCAGTAATCACCCGAGGTTCTTGTCATGGGCTGCCAAGGCTATGGAGGCCTTTTGAGTTCACCATCTCCAATCTTAAAATCATGTTTTAAAAAAACTTAAATCTTACCCTAAAATTCTATTTTTTTCAAACTTTTATGTAGGAAATATAATTTCCAAAGTACAGTTTATGGATTACAATGGCTCCCCCCCCCATAACTTCCCTCCCACCTGCAACCCTCCCATCTCCTGCTCCCTCTCCCATTCCATTCACATCAAGATTCATTTTCAATTATCTTCATATAAAGAAGATCGATTTAGTATATATTAAGGAAAGATTTCATAAGTTTGCACCCACACAGAACGTAAAGTGTAAAATACACTTTCAGTACTAGTTGCAGCATTAATTCACATTGGACAACACATTAAGGACAGAGATTCCACATGAGGAGTAAGTACACAGTGACTCCTGTTGTTGACTTGACAATTTGACACTCTTGTTTATGGCATCAGAAATCTCCCTAGGCTCCAATCATGAGTTTCCAAGGCTATGCAAGCCTATTTAGTTCGCCGACTCCGATCTTACTTAGACAAGGTCATAGTCAAAGTGGAAGTTCTCTCCTCCCTTCAGAGAAAGGTACCTCCTCCTTTGATGGCCCGTTCTTTCCACTGGGATCTCACTCACAGAGATCTTTCATTTAGGTGTTTTTTGTTTGTTTGTTTGTTTGTTTGTTTTTTTGCCAAAGTATCTTAGTTTTCCATACCAAAAATACTCTCATGGACTTTTCAGCCAGATCTGAATGCCTTAAGAGCTAATTCTTTTTTTTTAACTTTTATTTAATGAATATAAATTTCCAGTGTACAGCTCATGGATTACAATGGCTTCTCCCTCCCATAGCTTCCCTCCCACCCGCAATCCTCCCCTCTCCTGCTCCCTCGCCCCTTCCAATTGCATCAAGATTCATTTTCAAATCTCTTTATATACAGAAGATCAATTTAGTATAAAGATTTCAACAGTTTGCACCCACAAAGAAACACAAAGTGAAACATACTGTTTGAGTACTAGTTATAGCATTAAATCAAAATGTACAGCACATTAAGGACAGAGATCCCACATGAGGATTAAGTGCACAGTGGCTCCTGATGTTTACCCAACAAATTGACACTCTAGTTTATGGTGCCAGTTATCACTCTAGGCTCTCGTCATGAGTTGCCAAGGCTATGGAAGCTTTGCAAGTTTGCCGACTCTGATCATATTTAGACAAGGTCATAAAAGGCAGAGTGAGGACAGTAACCAATGATCCTAAGAGTGGCATTTACCAGGTTTGAACAATTATACAGCATTAAGTGGGGAAGAGGACCATCAGTACACACAGGTTGGGAGTAGAGCCATTGGTGGTAGAGTAGAGGTTATGATTACAAAGGAATGAGGCCCAAGTACGCTAGACGGGGTCTAGATCAAAGGACAGAGTCATTATTAGAGGAGCTAAGAAAGGTGCTGTCTAAGCTACAAGTAATTTTTCGGATTGAGAGGCAAATAGAACCTGATAGAAGGGGCTTGATAATAATCTGGTGGGCTTTAGGCCTTGTAAATTCAGAGGCCCAGACCTATCTATCTCTTCACATGGGGTATATCCTAAGGGAGGTGTGAACCTCCTAGGGGAAGGCACTCTGTTGACTTTCATTACTTGGCTGGCCTGGGAGGAGAGCTGGCCAGGTAAAGGCAGATGGCATCTCTAACAAGAAATTTACAGTTCTGCCTGCAATGTTGCTGACCCTACTTGACCATCCCCTCAGCTGCAGTGGTCACTTTGGAAGTTGGGCTGAGTGAAGGGCTTTTCAGCTTAGAGCCAAGAAGATCTGTGGCTCTGACCTGGGCATCCTTCGACTCCAGGGCAGGTCCATGTCCAGTGATCCAACTCTTGGCAGAGCTGCCAGGGTTCTTCACAAGCTGACTTCTGCTGAAGCCCAGGCTTACCACATTGAAAGCCACTGCAGTGGACTGGCCTGTTTGGTCTCTTTGAGGGCAGATCACTGTACAGATCAGCCATTAATAGGCCTGCCACCCATTGCTTCTGATGCCTAGCTTTCTTTTCCTCCTGGTTTGTGTTAAAGCAGACCAGAGGATGCAAGTCAAGGGAGTGCCCAAGTCCCATCTCTAATCTTCGGTGGCCTGAACTACAAGTCTATAGTCACAGGCATGTTCTGTAGTAGTTTTTCTAAGGTGGACAATGCCTTTGAGGAAAATTATATTCTCACTTTAAAACTTTCTTTCCCTTTGGTCTGAAAGGGAGGTTTTTTCTACTTACTGTATACTTTGCTGATGGCTAAGTGAATCTAGCTATGAGATTATTATTTAAGTTCTTATTTTGGCTATGCTATTACAGAAAAATGTTAGCCATCTCTTGTATAAGGTCTAAAGATTAAATTGTGCGTCCTACAGATTCCTTAATAATAGTATTAGTTTCCTACCTTGAAGAGAACAGAGAAATGAAAAAACATGTTTGGCTTAGAATAGAGAAAGGAGGGAGCATGTCCTAGATCGCTTGCTGACAATAGCAATATTATATGAATACTTAGCAAACTGTTTCAATCATTAGATAACAACTTAAGAAAACATTTACCAAAAGGTCCAATGCCTTCTATAAATTTTAAGAATCATGTATTTGAAAACACCTCTTAAATATCTAACATGGTGTAGTTTGTTTAGCCAGTAAACTTAAGCACAACCATCTAAAATGTTTTTAGTTTCTTTCTACCAACAAGTTTAAAACATATGATACACAGATTCAGGTCACACAAATTAAAATGTATCTTTGATTGATTTTAGCAGCTTAAATTTATGGACAATCTTATCAATGTTATCTATAAGCCATTGAAAATAAAACTCTTAATAAAATTTCCCCATGTGGACATACAATATGTACACACATATAACATAGCATAATAGACCAATATAGCAATTTTAATAATAGCTTTTAAAATCTTTAACTCTTTTTGTAGATTGCCAATTGATTTGAATTGCTTTTTGTTTTTAGTAACCTCAGTTAACCATACTTTCTCTCAGTTGGTACTGTTAATACATTATTGGCTTCATCTGTTCACAGAGCCATCCCAAAGTACTGAATACAATAAATGTGGCTGGAAAAAATCCATAGGAACCTATAGGAGGACAGCTAAACACAGAACCAACAATGCTTTAGTTTTATGAGCAGCACATCATATATAACTATGGATGACGAAAGACTTTAAGTCGCCATGTTTAAAATTATAAACTCATCAACCAACAAGAGGCACTTGCTTACTTCACAGTATTTTTGAAAGCACCTGTAGGATTTTACAAGTATTTAACCCTTTAGGCCTCTGGGGCTTTCTCATTAAGATAACTATCATGTCTAGTAACACAAGATCATTAGACTTTTTAATTCTCAAACATTTGTATTGATAGCATTTTCCATTATAGAAACTTAAAATCTGGTACCACATCACATCTTGACAGTCCTTCTAATATAATCCAAATAGCCTGATTAGTTGGTGTCTCTATAAGATGAGAGACATAGGTCCTTCGATTTTTTCAGTTGGGCCCAAACTGGAAAAACCAAAGTCCAGGATTTACTGGAAATTTTAGAGACCAGATTGTTTGAAACTTTGATTTTTTGAATGCCTGTCAAGAATGCCAAGAAGGCTCAAAATCCAAAATATCTGGTTGAAAGAAGATTCCTTAAAATCATGACATAATATAGACCAAATTTGATCATTGTTACAAGGTGATTATTCAAATCTTTGAAAATAAGCACATATTTAAATAACCCATAGCTCTTAATAAAAATTCAGCTGTTTTTGAACAATTAGAATTTAACAGACATCAAGAGAACATAGTAGATTACTTTAACACATTGATTTAACAGAGCATCAGAGTTTAATTCTATGTCAAAGAGAAATTGAGCTTCCTGTGATCTTTTGCTGTGAGGTTTCCTTCCTTTACCTTCTTTCATATTGGTGACCATGTTTCTGTGTTTCTGTGTGTAACACATCTTTAAGAATCTCTTGCAGGGCAGGATGAGTGGCAACAAATTCTTTCAGTTTCTGTTTGCTATGAAACGTCTTAATTTCACCTTCATTCACAAATGAGAGCTTTGCAGGATATAGTATTCTGGGCTGGCAGTTTTTCTCTCTTAGTACCTGGGCTATGTCTCGCCATTCCCTTCTAGCTTGTAGGGTTTCTGATGAGAAGTCTGCTGTGAGTCTAATTGGAGATCCTCTAAGAGTAATCTGACGTTTCTCTCTTGCACATTTTAGGATCTTTTCTTTATGTTTCACTGTGGTGAGTTTGATTACAACATGTTGTGGTGAGGATCTCTTTTGGTCATGTTTATTAGGGGTTCTATAAGCTTCCTGTACTAAGATGCCTCTGTCCTTCTCCAAACCTGGGAAATTTTCTGCTAGTATCTCACTGAAAATGCCTTCTAATCCTTTCTCCCTCTCCGTGCCTTCAGGAACTCCTCGCGTTCCAGCGCTGGTGTGTTGAGTCTGCCTCTGATGTCCCGAACTTGGGCTCCCACGCTCTCCACGCAGGTACACTGTGAATCACTAGTTCTGGAAGAGTTTCCTCTGCTGTTTCACCCCCTACTCTTCCTTGACCCTGCAGTATCTCCACTTATATTAAACTGTCTCTCCCTCGGACTAATAGTGTGCTCCCTGCCTATTCTGCCATCTTGCCGCTCTCCTTAAGCGCTGATTCTGAGGCCAGAGTGCTGTTTAGGACATCTGCCATTCTATGAGTCTGCTGTGTATCCCACTTCCCATGTTGGATCATTCTCTCCCTTTTTGATTCTATCAGTTAGTTTTCGCAGACACTAGTTTTGTTTGTGTGATCCCTTTGACTCTTAGACCATGTACAATTTGGGACATGCTCAATTGGACTTGCCCCAAATGGTGAAGTTAGAAATGTGCCAGGGGATGCCAGTACAATCCCATCAGTATTGCATGTACCAATGCCATCTCACTAGTCCAAGTGATCAATTTCAGTTCACAATTGATCACACTGATAGGTCTAAGAGTCAAAATTCTATTTTATATGTGTATTTTTATTTTTATAGAGTAACATATATGGACTTGATTTATGTGATGAAAGTTTAGCTAGAATTTGCTAGTCTATTTCATGTTAGTATCATTTGCTCTGTTTGCTTCCTGCACTTCAATGAGGTGATTACTAATAATTCAATCTGACTGATTACTTTTCAATAATCATGTTTCAAAATAGCCTTTTGATTTCCATGCTATTTTGTGCAGAATTTTATGAGTAATAGCAAAACCCCACTTATACAAATAGTGTGTCTATATTATCTAGAAATATGAGATATGATTTCTGCAATGTAAAATTAGGTTTTAATACAATGTAAGTTTTCACTTATCTAGGCACTAATGCTGCACAAGAAGTAGAAGAAAGAACTAAGAAAAAATATGAACAAGGTTCTATTAATTTTGAATGACACATTGAAGCAAATTAAGCAACTCTAGTAAAGGTTATTGTGACACATTTGCTAGTCAGAAAAAAAGTTTATTATATACTATTCATGGTATCCAGAAGAATGTGTAGTCAGAGGGATATTCTGGGATAACAGAATAGTCTGAACTGCAGTAGTTTGGCATGATTTAAAAAGGATCTATAATACAATTATTCATTATTGATATGGAATTATTTAAAATCTTCAAGTTTTTTATTCTTATTTAAGACAGTATAAAATTAGCTTGTGATTGGGAGGAGGATAATATGGGAGAGAGCTTTATGAGCAAGTAGGTACTTTTAATAAATAAGCTATAGCTTAGGAATTTTATCGAGTACTATAATTATCATGCTTTGATAAAATTGTTATGGGTAAAAATTTGTCCTAGCTCCAAAAACAAATTCAAAAACTATCTTCAGTGTATTTGCAACCTAAATATTTTGTTCATTTATTGGCTATTTCTATCTTATTTATTTCATCAGTATAACTACGCTAAGGTTCTAGTTTTAAACAAAGTTGCCTCATCCAAATTTTATTTTTCTTAATTAAATAATAAATAAATAAATGACACCAAAATACCTTTCCTCTACATTATTTAAAATTTACAAAGGTTACAACTGCAAAAAATTATGATATGATCTGAAAAATAATTTCCAGTGTGTTTTTGAGCAATTGTATTATGGTTTGATAAAGAATGTAAGTTCTGATGGTTTGCAAATGAAAGAAAATGTCATTTTTTTATTCCTCATAAATGATTTGTCAAGTTCATTTGCATTACTTTATGTTCCTTTTCCATATTCCCAAACTACTTTATTTTAGGAAACTCTTCAGAATTATGCAATTTAGAAGTAAGGTTTAGTCATAGATATGAGCCTTGGCAACTCATGACTGGAGCCTAGGGAGATTTCTGACCCCATAAACAAGAGTGTCAAATTGTTAAGTCAACAAGAGGAGTCACTGTGTACTTACTCCTCATGTGGAATCTCTGTCCTTAATGTGTTGTCCAATGTGAAGTGATGCTATTACTAGTAATAAAACAGTATTTTTACACTTTGTGTTTCTGCGTGGGTGCAAACTGTGGGTGCAAACTGATGAAATCTTTACTTAGTATATACTGAATTGATCTTCTGTATATAAAGATAATTGAAAATGAAAAAAAAAACCTGGTGTTAAATTCAAAATTGCATAGAAAATTAATCAATTTTTAAAAACTATCATGTAAGATCTCTGTCTTTAATGTGCTGTACACTGTTATTTAATACTATTACTAGTACTCCAACAGTATTTTTTCACTTTGTGTTGCTATGTGGGTGCAAACTGTTGAAATCTTTACTTAATATATACTAAACTGATCTTCGGTATATAAAGAGAATTGAAAATTAATCTTGATGTAAATGGAAGGGGAGAGGGAGCGGGAAAGGGGAGGGTTGCGGGTGGGAGGGAAGTTATGGGGGGAGGAAGCCATTGTAATCTATAAGCTGTACTTTGGAAATTTATATTCATTAAATAAAGTTAAAAAAAGATTCTGGTTGGGACCATGTGAAAACAATACATGTTTCTGAATGTTCATTCAGCTAATCTCTTCAAATTTAGAATTTCTATAAAATATAATGTTAAATGTTACACCTATTTTGGACTTAGTTGTTTACATGAAATAAATGCATTTATGATTATTCATCAATTAAATCACAGGCTCCAACTGAGCCTTTATTAATTTAATAAAGGACTTCAAAATTTTTTGAGCATGTATTTGCATAGCCAAATAATGTAAGAAATGTAAAAAGAACCAAATCATGAGTAAGCACTCTGGGATCCTTACAAGAAATGCAAATGCAACAACAAAGCAGGGACCAAGGTGACCAATATGGACAGAGGCCTCTACAGACTGAGAAAAATAAATGGAAATGAGAAGACAAGTGAAACTCTACAGGATTAAATACACACGAACACAGGACACCCAATTCCACACGGTCTAATAAAGGAAATTTTGAGGACAAACAGACACATAACTGTGACTTCTACAATACACAATACTGGAGAGTCATTAAAGACTGAATAAGTGCATTCAATACTGTCATTGTGGGAAAACTTATTCCAGAACATTGGTTGAGACACCTACTATGTTGTACAAGAATTCTTCTTACAGACACAAATCAGAAGCCTGGAAGAACAAAAAATTATCCATGAGTATAGCAAGCAATGGTGTTTGCACCAGTGGTATTGAGACTAAATTACTGCCTTTAATTTGAAAATGGACAACTGCATGTTTCTCTCTCTAAAGTTTGACCATGAAACTCATTAAATGTTGTACATGAGAAGAATGAGATCGTCAATAAATTTTTCATGAAATATATGAATATGCAGATTAAAGACACTAAAAATTTGCCAAAAGCTGTACCAAGTATTCTAGAATGGTACAAGTTATGTAAATACAGGTAATTTTACATATTTTTCTAAGATACCTCAAATTCTTGGGAGAATCTGGGGTATTCATCAAATAGCATACGATAAGATTACATAAAGTCATATTGCTATTATTGGCTTTTTAAATGATGATAGAATGTTTATTAATAATGTTATTAGGATATTAGCTATCATAAATTGCATGCTTCTAATGTTCTAAACAATAAAATACATTTGGCATATTAAAAAAAATGTAAGGTTTAACAGGATGAATCCTAGTTCTTACTTTTTTCTTTAAAAAAATCACTGTAGCATAGCAAGTAAAGCTGCTCCATGAAGTGCCTGCATCCCATGTGGGCACCAGTTCAAGTTCTGGCTACTCCACTTCTGATCCTGCTCTCTGCTACGGCCTGGGAAAACAGGAGAAGGTGGCCCAAGTCCTTGGGCCACCGCACCCACATGTTGAAGGCTATTTACCTGTCTACTGGAAGAAAATTATTATCCTCTCACAACTTTTCTTATACAGTATCATCAATTCATATAAAATTAACATTTTGGAAAACCTGATGATATGAACCACTAAAGCAAAAATTAATCCAAAAGAAATAAATTCACTCATGATCTAACAAATGATATTACACAGAACTTAAAATAACATGATGATAATTTAAATGTTTATTTGAATGACTACATATAATTTGCAAGTTTAAATATGATGATAAATGCATTTTTTAAAGATTTTTTTATTTGAAAGGCAGAGTTATCGAGAGGCAGAGGCAGAGTCAGCGAGAAAGAGAGAGTCTTCCATTTGCTGGTTCACTCCCCAGATGTCACCAATCGCTAGGGCTGAGCTGATCCGAAGCCAGGGGCCAGGAGCTTCCTTCAAGTCTCCCACATGGTTGCAGGGGCCCAAGCACTTAAGCCATCTTCTACTGCTTTCCCAGGCCACAGCAGAAAGCTGGATGGGAAGCAGAACAGTCAGGACTCGAACTGTCCCCAATATGGGATGCCAGCACTGCAGGCAGTGGCCTTACCCATGACGCCACATTGCCAGGCGCAATAAATGCATTTTTAAAGTTAATATCTGGATAAATAATATCTACCTCAATACTGAAAACATTAGCAGCTTATCACAAGCATCCATTGTGCTCTACCAAAATCAGTGTTCATCAAAATTAACCTGGATAGTGTTTATCATAAAACATTGAGTTACTATTTCTAGGAAAACTTAAAAAAATCTTTGAAACACGCTTACAAATTTAAAGAGTTGTTTTTTCCCCAAAGAATCATGTATATGTTTCACTTAACTTTATTTTCAATGTTTTATGTTCCAGGATTATATAACGTTGCAATCAGGAATCTAAATTGAAGTTTAGATCCTGTTTGTTCGAGAACAACTTTTTGAAATTATCTTTGGAAACAATGACATTTTTGAAGAATAGAGTCCAATTATTTGCTAAATTCAGTTTTGTATAGATTCACTTGACCTTTCCCTATTATAATACCTCCACTTTTGACAGGAACACGTTGCACTTCGGAGTCTATCATATCCCAAGGCACGAGTTGTTGGTTTGTCCCATTATTCATGATGTTAAATTGGTGATTTCGAATCTTCTCTGTCAGAGTTCTACACTAAAATGTTACCATTTTTCTAATTAAAAGTTGCTCCATGGAGAGATACTTTGGCCCTATGGAACTATTGCTCTCCTATCAACTTTGACCCATAATTTCAACATCCAGAAATGATAAATGCCAGAAGACATTACTGCAATAAATATTACAGACTGGTCTATGGTACTAAATTGACCTAAAATAAACTACCATATTATTATAAATTCACTTACTTGTAGGGAAAAAAGATAAAATTTATGTGTATTGTATTGTATTGTATTGTATTGTATTTTTTTTAGTGGTAAGTGATAGAGCAAAGTTTAATGAAAAGAAACACACCTGACAGACCAGGTGGGCATCTTGGGAAAGGACTGGGAGCTCAATCTGTAAACCCAGAAACACACCAGCCTGGAATCAATGAGCTACACTGTGAAAGTCTGTAAGACCAGGTAGAACTTATTGGTTGGAGAAAAAGCAAGGACACCTGCTTGCCGCCTTGACAGAAGGGAAGCCTGCCACAATTTTTCCTCTATTCTCTCTCAGAAAGGGAAGAGGCCCTCGTTATCCTGTAACTCAAAATTGTCCACAATTTGATCCCCAGACCTTATTTTTTTATTTATTTTAATTTATTTGACAGGTAGAGTTATAGACAGTGAGAGAGAGAGAGAGAGACAGAGAGAAAGGTCTTCATTTCATAGGTTTACTCCCCAAATGGCCACCACAGTTGGCACTGTGCCAATCCGAAGCCAGGAGCCAGTGCAGTGATGCTATAACTAGTACTGAAACAGTATTTTTACACTTTGTGTTTCTGTGTGGGTGCAAACTGATGAAATCTTTACTAATTATATACTGAATCGATCTTCTGTATATAAAGATAATTGGAAATAAAAAAAACCTGGTGTTAAATTGAAAATGGCATAGAAAATTAATTAATTTTTAAAAAAAATATTATGTAGGATCTCTGTCTTTAATGTGCAGTACACTGTTATTTAATGTTATAACTAGTACTCCAACAGTATTTTTTCACTTTGTGTTGCTATATGGGGCAAACTGTTGAAATCTTTACTTAATATATACTAAACTGATCTTCTGTATATAAAGAGAATTGAAAATGAATCTTGATGTGAATGGAAGGGGAGAGGGAGTGGGAAAGGGGAGGGTTGTGGGTGGGAGGGAAATTATGGGAGGGGGGGAAGCTATTGTAATCCATAAGCTGTACTTTGGAAATTTATATTCATTAAATAAAAGTTTAATAAATGAAAAAAGTGAATGCCAAGCAAAAGAAAATCAATGTAAAATAAAATTAAGAGAATTTTATGTGGTATTGTAAAATAATGTGCAAGAAATTAACATCAGCTCATATTTGAGATCTTAAAAATCATAAAATTATGATTTGTTATTCAGATATGTGTGGTATGCTTTGTAAATGTCTAACTGTGCACACATAAAGGCAATTTTGATACTCAAAACAGCATTTAAAATAGCCTTTATTTTGTAAAATAAATTTGCAGAAAAATATAGATTAGAATGTGTATGGTTCCAATAATGTCCTCTGTCACCAGTTACAGCCATTATTGTCATCTCATACAAAAGAGGTACATTTTGTTACAGTGAGTTAACAAACAAAACTTGACACATCATTAGCCACACTCTATAGCTTACATTAGGGCCTAGTCTTAAAAGTTGTACATTTCACAGGTTTTGACAAATTAAGTATAAAACCATTACAGTAGCATACAGAATATATAATAAATGTTTCAACTCCCATGAAGAGAAGTTAAAAACTAAATATTGATCCAGTAAATCTAACCAACAAAGAATGTTAATACATTTAGTTTTTTTTCTTAAAATATTCAAATAGTTGTTTTAAGTTAATTACTATTTTAAAAGTTGAACTATTTATTGTGAGACTTTATATTTTATTGAAATGCAATCCTATATTATAGAATTTACCCTTTCAAATGAACAACTTAATGCTTTCCAGTATGTTTGGTTTTATAATAATCAGCAATAATTTGAGAACATATTCATTAGCCCCCAAACAAATCTGCATCCATAAGTAGTAACCCTTTCTTTTTGCTCTCCTCCTATGTCCTGACAGATTATTTTATTTTTCTAAGATTTGCCTTTGGTAGACATTTCAAGTGTACAGCATTTGGCTTTTTGTGTCAAACATATTTTACTTAGCATAATGTTGTCAAGTTATATAAATTTTTAGTATGTATCTACTTTATTTTTTGTGGCTGAAGAATATTCCATATCTCATAGAACTGCTGCATTATGTAGTAATACAATGTTTTGTTATTTCAAGGACCACAAAACTGTTTTCCAAAGAAAGTAAAAAAAAAAAAAATCCATACTAGCAATGTATGAGAGGGGCTTTGAGAATTTTAATTTCTCTATATCCTTACCAACATTAGATATTGTTCACTTTTTGGTTTAGAGTCATTATTTTAGGAGTGAAATAGTATCTCATTATTGTTTTGTTTTCATTTCAAATAAATGAATTGAAATGAAAGAATTAAAATGCTATCTAACTAGCAGACTTATAAATTTAAAATAAAACAACAACAAAATTCCTTGAGGCCAGTGCTGTAATGCAGCGGGTTAAGACACCATTTACAGTACCAGCATCCTACCTTAGACTGTACATCGTGAACAAAAATAAGATTCATTTCTTTGAAAGGTAATTTTTCTCAGGCACTTCATTATCATACACACTCATTATTACACACCATTATCCAACAACCACCATCCTTCTAATCTATGCCCTTTATCTCATACATCTCCCCTTTCAGAAAGTATTATGTAATCTAAATTATTTTCTTTTTGCTTATACAAAATATCTTAAATTCCCACTTTTGGAACTGTCCACTTTTCCTGTTGTTTAGATTACATCAAATGGTATTTTAGTTTATCTGTCTGAGTAATCGGTAGACAGCAAGCACTTAAAAATATTATTGTTAATCATGTATGATGGGGTTTGGGATATAAAAGCTGCTCAGTTATTCTACTCAACCAAGAAATTTAAAACATTTGTTTAAAACACCAGTTCTAACTTGCTAAGTCAATATGTAATGTGTTTCGGTACCTAAGTAAATACAAAAATGAAATTTTATATGGAAATATATTTGCCATATTGTATAATATTTTACTTTGTCATATACATACATGATGTTAGAACATAAATTAATTTCAGCTTCATTTAATTTTGTGGTAATTAAATCTTTATATACAGTACTGTAATTAATGGTGAAGAAAAACAGAGACATAAAAATATCAAAATATTTTATATAAATAAAATTTGAAAAGTACCAATATGGTAACTTTATTAAGAGTTATCACATTTAATTAGACTTTATAAACTTTTGTATTTGAAAGCATTCCATCAGTGACAACTTCAAATGCTGAAATTACAGTACCTAATTAATTATCCTCAGAACATGAACCTTACTCTTCCTTTCATGTAAATTAAGAAATGGCTTGGTAAGTAGTTTAATTTTGCATGATGTCTTAATAATTTTTTAAGCGGCAGGAGTGTTTTTAAAATAGTATTCTCATGATTACTTTAAATATATCATTTCAGAGGGAAACCCTTAATATAAATGAACATAGGAAGGAAATTTCCAGTGTTCAGTTTAAAGATCATAAATTAAATGCCAAGTCTCTAAGCTATTTGATTCTTTCCATATACAATGACAACTTCTAAAAGTTCATGGAAAAATCAAATTAAAAATAAGTGCATTTTTGTATTTTTTGTAATTTCATGAATAGATATTCATAATACTCATTTTCTGTTAACTTTCTGAAGATTGATGATATAGCTCTTCCTATATAGTATTTCCCATTTTCACATTTTCCTACATGCATGCATAATGCTTTTTATTAAATTTTATATGTAATCTGAACCAATTTCTGGAATCATGCATTAGTTTATTTTTTATATAATGTTATATCAAGTTTAGAAAGCTGTTAAATTGACTGAATTAGTATAAAATCATTAGCATACTATTGAAATTATAATGACTACTCTCTATGAGTAGACTTCTCTCTATATATATCCCTTCAACATTTCTAGCTTCACCTATAGCTATTCTATTCAGGAATGGACAC
The DNA here is from genome assembly GCF_033115175.1 of Lepus europaeus. Taxonomy (NCBI): domain Eukaryota; kingdom Metazoa; phylum Chordata; class Mammalia; order Lagomorpha; family Leporidae; genus Lepus; species Lepus europaeus. Next base: position 58,236,356 of record NC_084828.1, read on the forward strand.
AATACTACATCAGTGGCTTGCATACGTTTAATAATATTGTTAGAGAATATAACAGATTCTCTTGTTTGTGTTTTGGCAAATGCATGAACCTCAAACCACAGTTTTGTGTGTAAACTAACAACACGTGACCAATCTGCACCTCGTCAAAGTGTCTCTCCTTTTGTCGATACAGCAACGTATGGATTGGTGATGTGGTACAGTAGGTTAAACCTCAACTTCAGATGCTGACACCCCATATCGGAATGCTCATTTGAGTCTGGTTGCTCTGCTTTTAATCCGGCTCTCTGTTAATGCACCTGGGAAGGTAGAATTGGGCCTCTGCCTCCCACGTGAGAAACCAGAACAGAGTTCCTAGAACCTGATTTTGTGTTTCCCCAGCGCTGACTGTTGTAGCCATTTGGAAAGTGAACAAGCATATTGAAATCTCTCTCTCTCTCTCTCTCTCTCTCTCTCTCTCTTTTTCTCTCTCTCTCTCCCTCCCTCCTTCCCACCCTCTCCAATCATTTTGTCTTCCAAATAAGTAAGTCTTTTAAAAATGCCTATATAAATTGTTGTGCCCTCAAGTATCTATATTCAATACCAATTTTATTTGTTGCAGGCAACATAATTTCTCTCTTTAATGAAAATAATTTTGATTAGTGTGCTATGAATTCTATGAACTTTCATCTTCAGCTTTGTATCCTTTCATTTTTCATTTCTGCACAGCTATGTTCCAGGTTCTGGAGTCCATCCATTTTTTGCCTCATCTCCAGATAAAGGAAACATTTTTTTGCTTGTGTTATCTATAAGCTACAAAATATCTCTGATGAGAAATGATGATCCTATTCCACCAACCAAGAATCTATAGTGGAGAAGGAAAAAACTAGGGATAAGCTCCAAGTTATTCAGTGTGTAACTGGAAAACAAAGTTTCTTTCTTTCTTTTTTTTTTTTTTTTTCTGCTCAGATAGATATTTTGGTCTCAATGATATAGAGTGATGTTATATCTTGGCTGCTCCCCTTATTTGTGATTTTGCCCAAGTAGGACAGATTTATGGCTGAGGCCTGAACTATAAATTAAAGTCTGCCATGGTTAATCTGATAAATGTTCCACAGAGTTGGCACAATTGTGTGCTTATTAGGAAATGTGATATTCTCTCTGTGTATGTCTGTTCTTTGGAAATCGTGATCATCTCCAAAGGCCTGAATGAAAACATTTAAAATTATAATCATGGGTAAAAATTGCTTTAAAACCTCATATAAAGAGAAAGTACTGTTCAAATAAATTGTGATGCTTTCCATAGGGTTCATACTGTTCATACTATAGAAAACAAATGCAAATAGACCAGCAAAATATTTGGGCATGACCAGAATCAAAAATGGAAGGAACTAATAGGTTTGCCTGCCAGCCATGTGGCAATTCTGACAAGCAGATGATCATTTGGCACCCTGGAACATGGGAATGATTGACTCGACATGACCAACATTTCGCAGATCCTAAGTCAGTGCAGGTAGGGGTTGGTAATTACTTCAGCCACCCAAGGGGAAAGGAGGGAGCAGGTGTTATGCTGCCAGCACAGTTCGAGTTTCAACTCATTTCAAATATAAATACAGCTAGTGGTAGAAGCCAAGAAATTTGGGTCAGGTGAGATTTTTGCCATCTCAATTTTGGGGATTATAATTGAGTTTTTGACTCTCTGACCTGATTCTTTCTAATGCATTTCCCATATTGATAACTTTCAAATTTTCCTTTTCGCTAAGCTCTATGTGTTCTTTTAGAATTTTGGAGTATAGAACTCACATGCTGTTTCAGTAACAACTGACAAATTTATCTTCTGAAGAGATTTACTGCATCAGTTTTCCTGACAGAAGAGCTGATTGCTGAAAGGATAGATTTGTCTGTGTGTTTCATGGGGTTCTATACACTCTGTGAACAGCAGTAAAAAACTGAAGGAAGGAAGGTGAGGAGAGTGACTGCACAGGACACTTATAAAAACATTCAATGAGAGAAAAGAACCAAAGTAACAATAAAAGGTATCAATTTTATTTTTCTACTTTAAAGCTCATAGAACAGGTAATAGTCAAGTAATAAATGTGACCAGTCCTGATATTATTCAAAGTGACCTACTACGTCTCAGTATCTCATTGTTCTTCATCTCTTCATCATACTTGTTGATATGTGCTTGGATACTGTACAATCCTGTAAAGATGTCTCATTTTCCAAGTGCATTTCTTGCTAACTGAGGGTTGTATTTTTAAAGGTCAAATTTGGGGAAAAGCATGTTTGTTTTCCATCTTGATGGAAAAAATAAATGTCCTCTCAAAGTACTATGTTTTTCTATGTGTGTAACCATAGCATATTTGACATTTTGCTAATGAAGCAAAGACATTGATATACACATATTTTCTGTAAACTGTTGCACATATGTAGTAAACTCAAGGTCTATTGAGGCATACAGCCATTTTAATAAATGCAAAGGTTTCGTGGAGTTCTTGTGTATTTTTCCATATATTTACTGTATCATCTCAATTTAAGCATTAGATTCTCACTTATTCCTACTGCCTTATAACTGCTTCTCTCTGTACCTGCTAATTTGCCCCCTGAAGTGCACTCTGGTCTGGGAAAACAGATAATCACCTTTACAGAATTGTGTGCAAAAATCCCTTTGAAGATCTAAGAGTTAACCAGAAACACCTTAATGCATTATTTTATGACTAAGGGAACATTTTTGTTGATTTCTAATAATTCACACTTATTCTAGAAGGTCATGTTTGTTTAGTGAACCTTAAAACAAGTAACATTCCTGGCTTTTTTGTTTTACTTTGTGTTTTTAGTGAGTTCCTTTTTAACTTAAATCTGTTTTATATATCATTTTGTACTTGAACTTTCTCTCGTGCTCTAATATATAATCAGATTTTATCTTCTAACTCCCAGTGGTCTAATCTGTTATATGGCTTGATGACAGGCTGGTACTAATTTGTGTATGAAAAATATTCTGCCTCTGTGGCATAGAATTTCTCATAGCATTATTTTATGTATGTACCATATTATGATATGGTTAAGACAAGCATAATTTCTTTTTGCTTTCATGTGTCATACACTAAATAGAATTTAAGTTACCTAATTTATTTCTCACTGTAGTTTCTAACCTTCAAATTTGAATGTACCGCTCAATTCTGTGACCATCACAGTTGCCAATTCAACATGTGAGTCTTAGAATATGAAAATATTTAAAACTAAAGAGTTCCAGAAAGTTCCAATACATGAAATTCTAATTTCTCATAAACATCATTAAAGATTGACAGGCATATTCTGGCAATAAGAGGTCTGAAGCCAGGAGGCAGGTACTTCTTCCTTGTCTCCCGCATGGGTTCAGGGGCCCAGGGTCACCTTCTGCTGCTTTCCCAGGTGCATTAGCAGGGAGTGAAACAGCTGGGACTTGAACCAGCACCCATATGGGATGCTGGCATTCAAGCAGAGGTTTAACCCATTACTCCATAATGCCACTCCATACAGATTTAATTTCTACATTCTTGGACTCCAAGAATTAGCCTGAAGAGAATTTTTGATATGGGCAACTCAAAATTCACTCCAGAATTTTGAGTCATCTAGTCATTGCCAGATTAGTAATGGTGTTAAGTACTGGAAATTATCTTTCATGGTATAAGAAAAATTTTAGATAATATAACACTCCTTTTTTTCTGATAGTCTGTTAAGGGAATCTACAACAAGCTTTTCTGTTTCTCTGATATTGTAAAAAAAGAATGAAAATGGATAAATGAAAGTTAAAAGAACATAAAATGAAAATATAATAGAAATTTAGTAAGAAACTCCTTGTTGCTGAAAGTATGATGAAAATTCCCTTATTCTCAGATTCTCTTTCATTGGGATGAAATGTGAATACATACACAAAATTAATGTCAGGGGCTGGCATTGTAGTGCAGAGGGCTAAGTTGCTGCCTGGACATGGGCATTCCATATCAGAGCACTTGTTCAAGTTCAAGCTGCTTCAACTCTGACCCACTATTGCTCCTGAAAGTAGCAGAAGGTGACCCAAGAATTTGGGCTGCTGCCACCGATGCTACAGCCGTAGATGGAGTTTCAGGCTCTTGGCTTTGGCATGGTCCAGCCCCAGACATTGCAGCCTTTTGAAGAGTGAATGAGAAAAAGGAACATCTCAGGGTGGCACTGTGGCACAGTGGGTTAACACCCTGGCCTGAAGCACTGTCATCCCATATGGGCGCCGGTTGGAGACCCCGCTGCTCCACTTCCAATCCAGCTCTCTGCTATGGCCTGGGAAAGCAGTAGAAGATGACCCAAGTCCATGGCCCCTATACCCGCATGGGAGACCTGGAAGAAGCTCCTGGCTCCTGGCTTTGGTTCAGCACAGCTCTGGCCATTGTGGCCATTTGGAGAGTGAACCAGCTGATGGAAGACCTCTCTGTCTCTCTCTGTAACTCTGACTTTCAAATAAATAAGTAAATCTTTAAAAATGTGGCATATTTACACAACAGAATACTATACAAAAAGAAAATGGAGCACCTTTTTTCCTTTCTGTCTGTCCCTCTCTCTCTGTCATTCTGCTTTCAAATGAGTAAAATAAATCTTTTTAAAAAATTAAGCCAAGTGTAGCCTATTTAGGGGACAACCATGTTGCTTTGTAGTTAAGTTGCCACTTGGGATGCCCATACCCCTATCAGAGTGTCAGGTTTAAGTTCAGGCTAGACTGCATCTCATCCAGCTTCCTGTGAATGCTCACTGTGGAAGGCAGCAGATGATAGCTCAAGTACTTGAATTCATGAAACTCATGTGGGAGACCTGGATTGAGTTCTGAATTCCTGGCATCTGGCTTTGGCTTGGCCCTGCCCTGGATATTGCAGACATTTTGGTAGTGAAGTAGAAGTTGTTTCAGTCTCTCTCTCTCCTTAAAATATTTATTTATCTACTTATTTATACACTGGAAAGTCAGAATTATAGAGATAAAAGGAGAGATACAGAGAGAGAAATCTTCCATCCGCTGGTTCACTCCCAAAATGGCTGTAACGGTCAGGGCTGGGCTATGGCAAATCCAGGAGCCAAGAGCTTCCTCCAAGTCTCCCGTGTGTATGCAAGGAGTACCAGGACTTGGGCAATCCGCTGCTACTTTTCCAGGCCATTAGCAGGGAGCTGGCTCATAAGTGGAGTAGCCGGGACAAGAACTGGCACCCATATGTGATGCCAGCAAATCAGATGGTGCCTTTACCTGCTATTCCATTCTTTTTTTTTTATTAAACTTTTATTTAATGAATATAAATTTCCAAAGTATAGCTTATGGGTTACAAAGGCTTCCCCCTCCCAAAACTTTCCTCCCACCCACACCCCTCCCCCCTCCCGCTCCCTCTCGCCTTCCTATCACATCATGATTCATTTTCAGTTCTCAATGTATACAAAAGATCAGTTTAGTATATATTAGGTAACGATTTCAACAGTTTGCCCCCATATAGCAACACAAAGTGAAAAGAAAAGAAAAAAAATACTGTTGGAGTACTAGTTATAGCATTAAATAAGGGTGTACAGCACATTAAAGACAGAGATCCTACATAATATATATTTTTTTAAATTAATTAATTTTCTATGCCATTTCCAATTTAACACCAGGTTTTTTTTTTTTTTTCATTTCCAATTATCTTTATATACAGAAGATCGATTCAGTATGTAATTAGTAAAGATCTCATCAGTTTGTACCCACGCAGAAACACAAAGTGTAAAAATACTGTTTCAGTACTGGTTATAGCATCACTGCACATTAGACAATACATTAAGGACAGAGGACGTTTATCTGAGTTTTGCTTCTGTGTGACCTGGTCTAACAGGCAGTAGTGATCACTTCCCTTCTGGTAGCAGTGAAGTATGATTGTAAGATACAAGGGGGTTGTAGGGCCAAAGGTTAGTAGAGAAGTGCTAATAATTCCAAGAAGCAGACATTCAGGTGTCAGAATGACCCTTGTAATGATTATTTAAGAACAAGTCTTCATGGGGCCAGTGCTGTGGCGCAGTGGGTTGAAGCCCTGGCCTGAAGTGCAGGCATTCCATATGGGCACCTGTTTGAGTCCTGGCTGCTCTTCTTTTGATCCAGCTCTCTGCTGTGGCCTGGGAAAGCAGTAGAGGATGGCCCAAGTCCTTTGGCCCCTGCACCCTCGTGGGAGATCTGGAAGAAGCTCCTGGCTCCTGGCTTCAGATCGGTGCTGCTCCTGACGTTGTGACCATCTGGGGAGTGAACCATAGGATGGAAAACCTCTATCTCTGTCTGCCTCTCCTCTCTCTGTGTAACTCTGACTTTCAAATAAATAAAATAAATTAAAAAAAAAAGTCTTCAGAAACTTTTCTGGAAAAACAAATTAGAGCCTCTTTGCTACCAATGGAGATCCTATATAACAACAATTTCACTTAGATGATGGTAAACTACATCCTTTAATGGAGCTGCAGTTGCAGTCTGTTTTTATGAGATCCAAAAACTAGGAAAAACTGTCTTTTTTAATTTTTAAAGATTTATAAGAAAAAATAACACAATGAAGAATTTGCCAAAGTTAGTTGTATGTAATTCCACAGTAAGAAATCATTTATTATCATGGATTTTGCAGAAAAAGTTTTCCAAATTCTACTTTAGAGGAATTCAGGAACAGGTAAGATATTAAAACATTATATGGTATCCCTGGCTTATAGTGAAATCAAATAGGAAATTTAGCTGTCTGTTCTAGGTAGTTCCCACATTCAGTTAACAGAAATACAAGACATTGATTAAATGTACAATTTGCAGAAACTATTATTCATATTTAGTATAAGATTATCCAAATATTACATAAAACATACTAGTAGTAAAAATTAAGTATAAATTGCTTGCAACTTAAACTTAGAACTATGTTATTTCATCTGACAATAAGAATTAATGTCCATAGGACAATGAAAGAATGAATTTGTTGTTTCATCTAGGGTAAAGGAGAAAAGTGTAGAGAGATAAACACTAAATCTCACCAAAACTCAAAAAAAGATGTGAATGGCAAATTCAAGCAATGTAAGAATCACTTGTCAAAAGTCCAACATTAGTGTATGCTTTGTTGAATAATTTTTCTGTTAGAAACTGAGATAGCAGTAGGAGATATCAATCCTTAAATCTTTTTTTTTTTTTTTTTTTGACAGGCAGAGTGGATAGTGAGAGAGAGACAGAGAGAAAGGTCTTCCTTTTGCCGTTGGTTCATCCTCCAACGGCCGCTGCGGCCTGCGCATCATGCTGATCTGAAGCCAGGAGCCAGGTGCTTCTCCTGGTCTCCCATATGGATGCAGGGCCCAAGGACTTGAGCCATCCTCCACTGCCTTCCCGGGCCACAGCAGAGAGCTGGCCTGGAAGAGGGGCAACCGGGATAGAATCCGGTGCCCCAACCGGGACTAGAACCCAGTGTGCCGGTGCCGCAAGGCGGAGGATTAGCCTGTTAAGCCATGGCGCCCGCTAATCCTTAAATCTTATAATATAATAATTACATAAAATTATTATTTTATTATGTTTTGATAAATGATATGAAAGAAATGTTGATCATTTGGGTTTTCTTAGGTTCTTAGGTCAATTTCATTTATTTCTACTCTGCTACTTCGATCTTTACAATTTCTTGTCGATTTAGGGGTTTGGCTTGTTTTAGTTTTTCTGTCTTTGAGATGTATTTTAGGCCATTTATTTAAGATATTTTTCTTTTTTAATGTAAACATTGAACACTATAAACTTCACACTTAATATTGCCTTAGCTGTATCCCACATGTTTTGGAATCCTATGTTTTCATTTTCATTTATTTCAAGAAAATTGTTGATTTCCTTTTAAATTTCTTCAGTGGCACATTGATCACTCAGTGACATGTTGTTTAATTTCTATGTATTTGTGAAAATTCTATTGTTCTTCTGTTATTGGTCTCCAGTTTATTCTTTGTGGCCTAGAAGATACATGATATTATTTCAATGTTTTTGAACTTACTTAGACTTTATTTGTGGCTTAATGTATGGTCTATCCTAGAAGATTTTCCATTTGCTAATGAGAAGAATGTGTATTCTGTAGTTGTTTGGTGAAATATCCTGTAAATGTGTGTTAGGTTCAATTGTTTAATAGTTTGTTTCAACTCCAATGTATTTTTGTTGATTTTCTGTATGCGCTGAAAAGAATCGGATAGAGTTCACCCAGTATTATTGTATTGGAGTCTATCTCTCCCTTTATCAATTAGTATTTGATGCCTTTATCTGGGTGGTCTTGTATTGGTTGTGTATTTATTTATGACTTTTATATCTTCTGTTTTTAAGGTTTATTCATTTATTTGAAAGGAGGGGTTACAGAAAGGGAGAGGGAAAAGCAGAGAGAGAGAAGTCTTCCATTCATTTGTTCACTCCCCATATTTGTTGCAAAATCCAGGACTGCGGTAGACTGAAGCCAGGAGCCAGAATCTTTCTCCAGGTCTCCCACATGGGTGCAGGGTTCCAAGCACTTGTACCATCTTCCACTCCTTTCCCATGCACATTAGCAGGGAGTTGGATCAAAAATGGAAGAGCCAAGACTCAAATTGGTACCCATATGCATGCTGGCACTGCAGGCAGTGGCTTAACCCTTTTTGCCACAAGCCAGCCCCATACTTTCATATCTTCTTGATGAACTGATCCTTTTTTCAATATATAATGTCCTTCTTTGTCTATTTTTAAAGTGTTTGATTCAAAGTCTGTTTTATCTAGTATGGATATTGCTACTGCTACTTGTTTTTGGTTTCTGTTTGTCTGCCACATCTTTCTCCAGTTTCATTTTCAGTGTATGTCTGTATTTATTTGTGAGGTGAGTTTTTTGATGGCTGCGTATGGTTGTATAGGGTTATTTTTTTTCCTTTCAGGCAACAAAAATCTTTTGTCGTCATTGTTTTTAGTTTTTTTCTCTATTTTTGTCTAGTTGGAATGTTTCTTTTATCTTTTTATTTATTTTTTGACAGGCAGAGTTAGACAGTGAGAGAAAGAAACAGAGAGAAAGGTCTTCCTTCCATTGGTTCACCCCCCAAATGGTCGCTACGGCTGGCGTGTTGTGCCGAAGCCAGGAGCCAGGTACTTCCTCCTGGTCTCCCATGTGGGTGCAGGGCCCAAGCACTTGGGCCATCCTCCACTGCCTTCCCGGGCCACAACAAAGAGCTGGACTTGAAGAGGAGCAACCGGGACAGAACCGATGCCCCAACCGGGACTAGAACCTGGGGTGCCAGTGCTGCATGCGGAGGATTAACCTAGTGAGCTGTGGTGCCGGCATGGTTGGAATATTTCAAATATCCTGTTCTCCAGATAAGAAATTCTTTTCTCCACTTGATATATTCTGCTGTTGTAGCTCTCAATTATACAAAATTTTTTATTCCATTGATTTGAATGAAGCTTTCATCTCCAAAACATGTTTCTCCTTAATGATTTCTATCACTTTAGTCATTAATTGATTTCCTAACTTCTTTAAGCTGTTTGTACTGTACTCTCTTGCATCATCTGAGTTTCCTTACTATCATTAATTTGAATTCCATTTATCCTATTTCATGCATTTCCTTCAGATTGGGATCCAATTCTTGAGAACTATTGTGTTCTTTTGGACACATCATGCCACCTTGATTCCTCATGTTTTCTCTGTCTCTATGGTGAAATCTTCACATCTGTCTTAATAGTTCCTTATTTTTTATGGAGTAGACTTCATTGGAAAAGAGTTTATGGTTTAGTGGAATGTGGGGTATCACTTGGTTTGTTGCATTGACTTTGGTTCTAGGTGAGCACAGAAGAGTGTCCTCTAATTTTGCTTTAATCAATGTCACCTCTGTCTATAAGTCTAGTCTGCTGCAGTTCTTAGGGGTAGATGTGTAACTTTGAAATAAATGCAGGTTTTCCAAGATTTGTATCTTCAGTACCCAGAGCGTTTTGTGTCAGTTACACTATGGACTGTGATCGCCAAGGCCTTATCTTGGCTCTGACAACCACAAAAGGTTCTCTTTGTCCCCCCGGCAAGACTGAGTGATATTGGGACTTGTGAAACCAGTGACTGTGGCTCTAGAACTGTGTGAAGTTGATGGACCCTTCATCAGGTCCTACGGGGAGAGTCCAGCTGGAATTGTGAATTCCAACATTTACATGGGGGATGTGAACTGAACCCTGCTCCAGGCCTACAGGGTGATTGCAGGTATTTGCTGTCAAGTGTGAATCTGGAGAGGTGGAAAGCAAGCAGATTCTTTCCTAGGTTCCACTGGGTAGATTCCAGTGGATGTGGGGAAATTAGTACTGATTGTTACAGTTCTGGTGTTGCCATGGTATAATGGCAACTTTAAGAGTGGAAGTCAGGCATTGAGGATAGTGATAGACATAAAAACTGATATATAGTGGGGCTAGCGCTATGGTGTAGTAAGTTAAACCTCTGCCTGCAGCACTAGCATCACTTATGGGCACAAGTTTGATCCTTGGGTACTCCACTACCAATCCAGCTCCTTGCTAACGGCTTGGGAAAGCAGTGGAAGATGGCCCAAGTGTTTGGGCCCCTGCAGCATCATGGGAGACCCAGAATAAGCTCTTGGCTTCAGATTGGCCCAGCCTCAGCTGTTACAGCCATTTGAGGAATGAACCAGTGGATGAAAGACTTTTTTCTCTGTCACTTGCTCTCTCTGTCTGTAGGTCTGCCTCACAAATAAATAAATAAATCTTTAAAAAATATCTGATACATATATAAATGGAACAGAATGGAGAGTCAAGAAGTTAATTCATATACATATAGAAATGGCTTTTTGACAAAAGTGCTCAGACCATACATTGGGGAAAGGATAATCACTTCACAAAACTGAACGTGGATATGTAAAAGAATGAGATCAGATTCCTACCTTTCATTATACACAAAAATAAATTCAAAATGGAAAAAAATGCTTCAATTTAAGACCTGAGACTATGAAAGCGCTGGAAAAATTATAGAGGAAGAACTTCACAAAATATTGGTTTAAGACAGAACTGCTTGAATAAGACCCCCAAAACACAGGCAGAACAAACAAAACTAGAAAAAGGGATTATATCAAACTCAGAAGCTTCTATACAACAAAGGGAACAATCAATACAAAGAAGGGGAGACATCAAACAGAATGGAAAAAATATTTTCAAGCTACATAGCCGACACAGAAATCCTATCCAGAACATATCAGCAACTCAAAAAACTGAACAATAACAACTGAAAAAAAAAAAAAAAAACAACAGTGTAGCTAAGAACTTGGCAAAGGACCTCAGGAGATAGTTCTCAAAATAAGAAATACATATAATCAAGGAATATATGAAGAATGTGTATCCTTATTAGTCAATCAAATCCACAATTAGATATTACCTTATCCTGTCAGAATGGCTATTATGCAACAAACAAAACATAACAAATGCTGGGGAGGATATGGAGAAAGGGAAACTATTATACACTGTTGGTGGGAATGTAAGTTAGTGCAGCCACTGTGGATAACTGTATGGGGAATTCAGACTTGCAACTCCACTAATAGGTATATGCACAGAAGACATGAACACATTGTATCAAATATATAACTGCAACACCGTGTTTGTTTCAGCACATTATTCACAATACCCAAAATATGGAATCAACCAAGCTATCATCATCATATGAATGCTACAGAAAAATCTTATATAAATACAATGGAATGTTATTAAGCTATAAAAATTAATGGAATTATATAATTTGCATCAAAATGGAGGCAATTGGAGGATATCATCCTTGGTGACATGAGCCAGACAGAGAAAGATAAATACTGTATATTCTCCCTTATATGTGGGATCCAAATTAAAAAAGGAAGGAAGGAAGGAAGGATGGAAGGAAGGAAGGAAGGAAGAAAGGAAGGAAGAAAGGAAGGAAAGAAGGAAGGAAGAAAGAAATAAAGAGAGAAAGAAATGCCCCTGTGTAATAGTATTGCTGCAAATATAGTTTTATCAAATTTTGTTTTGTATCTTTGTCATGTTAATGATGATAAATGAAAAGCTAGTATAGTTTTAATGACCTATGATTATTTTTAAATTTACTGTATGTGAGAGAAGTGGACATCATTTCACTTGATTACTGTTTATAGTCCAAGTCTATATCCTTGCTAAACTATGGTCTTTTTACATTTTGTTTAGTAGAATATTAAGCCTTTGACCATAGTACAGATTGAAAATATTTTATAGCAAAGAAATTTACAAAAGAGGATAGAAAAGAAAGAAGTTAGGATGAATGCAAGAAAGAAAGCAGGGAGGGAGAGAGAAGGGAGGTAAAAAGTGTTTGAAGGAGAGAGGTATCATTATATTCTTAGAAATATATCTATGAATTAAATTTAATCTGTCCTCTTTGTATTAATATCACATTAACATGAGAATTGATTATAATTGTGCTGTGGTAATTATCATGCATTTGCTGTGACCTTGAGAATCTAATGCATTAATAAACTTCCCTAAAAACATGGAAAAGTACGGTAGATGGTGATGTGAGAAAACATATAAATAGTAATTTTTTACAATTCTTTTTAATATTCCTTTATGGTCAAAGTAGAATAATTATTCATCAAAGATATCCTGAGACCTATGTAAGTGCTAACTGTAGGACAAAATGATCTTTGCAGATATTAAATATAGGACCTTGAGAAGGAAAGATTATCGTGCATTATCTGGATACTAAGGACATGAATCCAGTGAAGCTAAGAAACTTTCTTGGTGTTGCTTACAGATAGACCTGATGATGACAGAATGATCAAGTGTTTCTGGAGGGACTTTTGTGAAAATGATCAAGTTTGTATTGTCATAGAAAAATCAATTGAAGCATTACACTGTTTGTCATCGTTCATTTTCTAGTCTAACAAAATACCCGATGCTGGGTAATTTATAAGAAAAAGAGGCTTATTTGTTTCTAGATGTCTAGGAGCATGATGCTAGCATCTTCCCAGCTTCTAGTTGGAGTCATGAGTTCTCAGTGTATGACAGAAAAGACGAGGATCAGAGGCACGTGCAGGAAGATCACATTGTAAGAGAGACCAGGGATGGTGCCATTCTTGCTTTATTACAACCTGTTCTAGTGAAAATGAGTAGATCCTTTGGGGGATTACATTATTCTCTTCATGAGCTTGGGACCCCCATTACCTACCTACATCTCAAAACATCTACAATCACTGTTACATTGGGAATTGCCCATCAACATGAATTTTGGGTGGTGAAAACAAGTACCATATATATAAAATGAAGAATAAAAAAATGGTAATCTCCACTTGTGTGGATAAAAAGAGTTGACAAAATCTGTGTGTCTGACTTCCTGACTCTCAAATAAATAAACAGTTTTAATTGTGCAAAAGGTTTAATGTATCTCCAGAAAAGATAAGGCAATGTGCTACAAGGGTATGAAATGATTCGCAATAACATTAATTATTAGGGAAATGAAATCCACAATGAGCTACAACTTAACACTTACTAGGTTGGCTATAGTAAGAAAAATATTATTAACAACAACAAAAAATAAGTGTTGTTGAGGATGTGAACAATTTTTTTTAAGATTTATTTATTTATTTGAAGGTAGAGTTACCAAGAGGCAGAGGGAGGGAGAGAGAGAAGAGAGAGAGAGAGAGAGAGAGAGAGAGAGACAGAGAGAGACAGAGAGAAAGTCTTCCTTCCGCTGGTTCACTCCCCAGATGGCCGCAATGGCAGGAGCTGAGCTGATCTGAAGCCAGGAGCCAGGAGCTTCTTCTGGGTCTCCCACACAGGTGCAGGGACCCAAGGAGTTGGGCCATCTTCTACTGCTTTCCCAGGACATAGCAGAGAGCTGGATTGGAAAAGGAGCAGCCGGGACTCAAACCAGCACCCATATGAGATGCTAGCACCACAAGCAGTGGCTTTACCCGCTACGCCATATTGCTGGCCCCAGAATATTTAATCTCTGTACATTACTAGTGACAATTTAAATTTGTGTAGCCCCTGCAGAAATTGGGCTTTCAGTTCCATTAAAATTCAATATAGCATTGTCATATCATATGGAAATGGCATTCATATGTTCATTCAAATAAATACCTGTTCCTGAATATTTATAACAATACTACACAATAACCAAAGATAGAAACAGCACAATGTTCAATAATAAACAAATAAATAACCAAATTTTGAAATATACTTATAAATACATTATTTAGATATGAAAATTAATGAAATAATGAAGCATATCAAAATGAAGAAATGTGTTGAAACAACAAAAGTTTCTTAGCATATCTAATAGGACTCCACTTTGATGAAATATTCATATATTCATATATTCCACATTACAAAATATGAAAGATGCTTGTCAATTTTAAATGGATATTTATAATTTAATTTATTTTATCTTCTTCAAAGGTGAGAGAGAGAGATTGAGAGAAAGAGAGAGAGAGAGAGAAAGAGAATCTTTCTTCTTCTGGTTCACTCTCTAAATGCCCACAACAACCAGGGATGAACCAGGCCAAAATAGGAGCTAGGAACTCTGTTCAGTCTTGCACATAGTTGCAGAGGCACTTACAATTTAGCTATCATCTGCTACTGGCCAGGTTACATTAATTGGAAGCTGGGATGGAAATAGAGGAGCCAGGACTCAATCCAGAAACCAGATACAGGATGTAGACATTCCAAGTAAGTGGGGGCTTAACCCACTGTACCACAATGCTAACCTCCTCATTTTTATGTCATTTTTATGAATTGAAATTAGTATTATAGAGGTTACATATATTTAACTGCAGACATAAACAGATGTAACATGATAATGATTATTTTCTTTGAGAGATCAATAGACATTGAGCATAAGAATTTGAAATAATTCTGTAAGTTTTTATTAAAATTCTTAAATAATTAAACTAAACTGTATGGTATTATGTAACTTTTTTTAAGAATTATTTATTTCATTTGAAAATCAGAGTTAAATAGAGAGAGAAGGAGAGGCAGAGTGAGAGAGAGAGAGAGACAGAGAGAGAGAGAGAGAGAGATCTTCCATCCGCTGGTTTACTCCCCAGTTGGCTGCAATGGCGGAGTTGTGCTGATCTGAAGCCAGGAAACAGGAACTTCTTCCAGGTCTTCCAGGTGGGTGCAGGGGCCCAAGGACTTTGGCCTTTTTCTACTGCTTTCCCAGGCCATAGTGAGGAGCTGGATCAGAAGTGGAGCAATTGGGACTCGTTCTGGTGCCCATATGGGATGCTGGCACCACAGGTGGTGGTTTTACCCGCTATGCTGCACTGCTGGGTCCGATATTATGTAAATAATTTTGACACAACATATTGATGGTCAATAATGACAATTTTAGACTTTAACAGACTTTAAGGGGCTGGTATTGTGGTGTAGTGGTTAAGCTGCCACCTATGACAATGACATCCCATACGGGCTCTGGTTCAAGTCCCAGCTGTTCACTTCTAAACCAGTCCCCTTCTAATGTGCCTGGGAAAGCAGCAGAGAATGGCCCAAGTCCCTGGGCCTCTGCACCCACATGGGAGACCCGGATGAAGTTACTGGCTCCTGGCTTTGGCCTGGCCCTGCCCCAGCCATTGCAGCCATTTGGGGAATCAACCAGCAGGTAGAAGTTTCTCTCTCTCTCTCTCTCTCTCTTTACCTCTTTCTCTCTCTCTGTAACTGCCTTTCAAATAAAATAAATAAATAGTTTTTTTTTATTTCCAGTAATAGTTTATTGATTTCCAAATGCACAGGGGCGCCAAGTCCGAACATCCTGGGATAGCAGTAAATCTCTCTTACAAAATAATTTACAATATGAAAATGATATACTGAAACATTAACTCAACGTGTAATTCCCTTGAAAGAATGAGTGTTCCCTTGTTTAATGTAAAGTGTGGAAGGGGAAGATGACTAAGGAAGGAATGTGATTGTGCCCAGGAAAACAGGCAGAGGGCAATGGTTTGTTGCTTCTCCCCACTTGTGCAGTGCAGCCTGTCACTGCACAAAGACTAGTCAGGTTTACCTCCCTGTGCTGTGCCCAATAAATAGTTTTTAAAATAAACTTTGAGTATTTTAGAAAACATCATTAGCTTCCTGTTTATGCACACTCTAAGAAGCAGCAGGTGATGATTCAAATACATAGATCCCTGATACCCAAATAGGAGTTCCAGATAGAGTTCTATACTCCTGAGTTTGATGAGCCCAGTCCTTGATGTGACAGTTTCTTGGAAAAAGAACCAGTATATTGAATATATCACTTTGTTTTTATAGTTCTGCCTTTGAATAAATAAATTAATCCATTTTAAAATAAATAAAATATAAAAATGTATTTTTAGGTTTATTCATTTATTTTCAAAAGTCAGGGTTACACAGAGAGAGATGAAAAAGACAGAGAGATCTTTTATCAACTTCTTCATTCCCTAGCTGGCTACAACAGCCAGTGCTGGGCAAGTCAGATGCCAGGAGCTTCATCTGGGTCTCCCACAAGTGTGCAGGGGCCCAAACACTTGGGCCATCTGCCACTTTTTTCAGGACATTAGCAGAGAGCTGGATCAGAAAGTGGAAGAGCCAGGACATGAACTGGTACCCATAGTGGGTGCCAGCATTGGGGGCAGTTGCTTTAACCAATATATCACATTGTGAAGTTTAAAAACAAATTAAAAAAAAAAGAAATTTTTAAAATTGATACTGACTGTACCATGATGGAAACTGAATTAAAGTAATTTGAGAATAAAACTTGGCCATTGCTCCTCACTATCAACAAGATGATGATACATAGCAACACTATTTACAATGCAACAGCAAAATCATCTCCATGTCTTCCTCTTTTTGACTCTTTATCAGGATATTTTCAACATACTGTTGAACTTTTATGAAATTATGCAGGGTCTTAGTCCACCCATACAGGATGGACTGGGTCCGAGGAAAGGTAAGTGGACAGCTCGCCCGTTCCCCAGCCTCCGGATCCCGGAGACAATCAGACGCAGCAGAGAGCCAAGTCTAGTAGCAAGGACTCATTCACTTTGTGCATAATAGTACCTTTTATAGCACAAAACTGCAGAGTCATTGGGGCAGGGCTAAGGACCAACCAATCACTTAAAAAATCACCTTATGGGGGGATTTCTATAGGACTAGCCCTATGCCTATACACTTGTTAGTAGTTTTGTTACCTCCCCTGATGTTGCGCAGCCAGTTAATTTTAGTGGTAAACAACTTTGGATTCCGCCCATCTTACTTCCCCTGGGCGCCATCTTACTTGGCTCCGCGCAGCTCCGTTCCGCACAGCTTGGGCGGGGGCACCCGGGGGCAGCTGCGCATGTGGAGCCCCCGGGCCTGGCCTGGCCTGGCCGCACTCATGCCCCACAAAATTACACTAAGATGTAATGCAGAATCATTTTCTTATGGTACCATTGGCTCAAAGTCTATTCTGTTACATATATCTTTTTTATAATCTCTTACAGTTTATTAATATATCAAAAGATAAAAGTGAAAAACAATACCATGCTTAATGCATACAAGTCTGGCAGAAACTTTGACATTCTTTAGTTTGATTTTTTAAATTGGGTAATGGAGATGCAATTACCTCTACACACTGAGGAGTACTATGTACATATCATATCATGATGTTTCTAGAACTTTGAAGAAATAGACTACCAGTGAAAAACTTATAGGATGCAATACAAACTTCCTAAGATTTATTTCATTCTAAATGTATACTTTTTTAAAATCTAAGTTATAATCATTGTAAAACTTGTTCAGGAGTGGAGGATAAATATAATGGAAACACTATGATTCATTGGTGGCCCATTATCATTTTCTTTTCTGTAAACAGTGGGGATGTGCTCCCACTCGGCATAGCTGTTTATTTCTTTTCTCCACAGATAAATTCTTCTACAAGGTCATGATGTTATGTGAATGCAAATGATGGGCAGGACCAGAAAAAAAAAATCATCCATCAAAAACATAGACTTTTAAGTTTAATTACTTCTAAAATATTTACTGTAATTCTTCTGTTCTAGATATATAGTTTGCCATCTATACAACTTTGGAAATTTTACAATGTTTCAATTGGCTTGTAAAATTTTGGATTAACAGTTTGAAGAGTTTGGGAATTCATTGTTATCAAATGTATTTTTCTAATGATTTTTTGTTTTTAAATGAGCAGTTAGGAAGCTAGAGGCAAGAATTAAAAATCTTAGATTGACATCATCGTTTGTGGGGAAAATGAAAGCATGTTATTTGGTTATCAGAACTACCTAATGACAGCAAGCAGAATTTCTTAGCTTGTCAACTCTGTGTGAACATCTTAGCGTACTTTTGTGATGAGTGTGATAGTCTGTTAATTGTCAATCTTTAGGTTTATTATAAAGAATTTAATGTAAGAAAAGGCATATTAAAATAGGGTGGTAATAATAGCAAATGCTCTAGATACACTCTGAATTCTGCTTGTTACATAAAGAATGACATTATGATAAAAATTGAAGAAATAGATTCAGAAGCTCTAATTTGATGCTACTGAGACACTCCCATGTCATTAATTTCCTTCAATTTCTGCACACCTTTGTTTCTACTATATTTCTCCCAAAACTTTTAGTTGAATATAGAGATAAAACATATCATCATATTTGTTTGACATTTCTCAAAGGAACTAGCAGAATTTTTAAGTGCTTTTCCACAACATCTCATCCATCTCTATACTTAGAGCTGGTCAGGTTTACTGGAAGAATTGGTAGCATTGTCCTTGGTGAAGTATTGTATCAAGCTTTCTCACTCAGTATCTACTAAAGCAAATAACAAAGGGAATATAACAGTAAAATGTTCTCAAATTTCAACCTTAAATAAGATTATCATAGAAAAGCAGGGATTGGTATGTCCCAAAGTAGAAAAAAATGACAGCAAAAGAAAAAAAAAAAGAGTGGCTCAGAACAGAGTGGAAAAAGGGAAAAGTAACATAGCATAAGATAAAGATGAATTACTAACAAAGACAGAGTCTTTTAGATAGCAATAGCAATAAGGGCTTTGTATTTGCTTCTATCAGCTGAGAAGTTATCAGGAAATTTTGGCCAGAGGAGTGATGTGATCAGATTTATATATGAAAAAAAAAAAAAAGATTGTAGCTATTAAAGACAACAAAGCAGAACAGTTAGAAGGTGACAGATGCTGATGAGTTTAACCAGGCTGGTAACAGTGCTTGAATTAG
Organism: Lepus europaeus; assembly: GCF_033115175.1. NCBI lineage: Eukaryota > Metazoa > Chordata > Mammalia > Lagomorpha > Leporidae > Lepus > Lepus europaeus. Next base: position 58,255,504 of record NC_084828.1, read on the forward strand.
AAGCGAAAGAATTCTGAATCCGTTAGATTCAGAATCCATTAAAATCCAACAAAGTAGAGTTAGAAATTTAGAGAAAACTAGAAACTGACATACATTTTATGACCAACTAAAAGAAAAAGATTAGTATTGACTAAGATGAAGAGTATGTGATAAGAGCTCAGTTTCGGACATACTAATTATTAGTTCTCTATTGAATGTCCAATTGGGATATGTCAAGTGGACAGTTAGATATCTGATTCTGGAATTATATAGTGATATAAATGAGATTAATCTGCTCTATAGTAGATAAACCAAGAAATCAGATTGGGCGAGTTCCCAATGAAGAGATGAACAGCTGAGACCTTAGACAACTCAAGTGTAGAGGTCTAGAAAACTCAGTACGAGACTGAGAGCAATGATCAGAAATAGAGGAGAGCCAGGTACATGTGTTTTTCCGAAACGAAGTATTTTACAGAAAACATGATTATTGGTGCCCCATATTGCTGCTAATGAAGCTGTCACTTGGGATGCCGTATCCCTTATCAGTGTGCCAGCTTGTGTCCCAGCTACACCATATTTTACATCAATACTCTTGTTGCCCTTGTGGGAGACCAAGAAGTTTCTGACCTCTGGCTTTGGCCTATCCTAGCCCTGGATGTTTGCCAGCATTAGAGGAATAATCAAGAGAATAACAAGATACCTATCTTTTTTTCTCCCTCTTTTCTTTGTTCCTCTGCTTTTCAAATAAATAATCAAATCTTTTAAAAATAATAACAAAATCAAATCTTTTAGCATTTTGTGTAAATTTATACATAGAACAATACTGCCAGTAAGACAATATTACTAGTTAAAATAATGTAAACTAGTATAATAAACCAGAAATTCTTACTATGGTAATTTTCAATACATGATATCTACATATATATGCAAATATTTCAATTTATTTTACAAAATTTATGTTACCCTTGAGTGGTAATAATCTGATAATTTTTCTATTTTGCCACAATGACACCTTGACGTACTAGTTTCCTTTTTTTCAATTATTTTACTGTGATGTGGAGGATATATAAAATATTTCATTGTGTAGGTCAAAAGCTTGCTGGAATGCTATTTGTTACTGAGTATAAAAGGTCAACATGAATGTCTTTTGCTAATATTAAACAGAACAACATGCACCATTGAAGAGAATAACATTATATTTAATTACAGTAAGAGGTTCTTTGTCTGCTTCAAACTATAATGTAGACAATAAACTGAAGTAGAAGAGTGGTGGATAATGTTAGATATATCTGAGTATCATTAAGAAATATGAAATTGAGACTCAAATATTAGGATCAATTTCAGTACTGTCACATGTACACAAAGTAAAAATAAAAGCAAAAACAAAATGTCTTAAATTCTGGTCTGATTTTGGCCTCTTGAAAACAGAAAAAGTTTAATGTTTTATTGCTTTCATTGTCCTCATCAGAATGCAAGAAATACTTACCTTTGCAATGTCTGCCATTTTTGACCTTCAAAGTCAAACCCAACATCATACATAGCTGATGATTTTTGCAAAATTACTTAATTGCTTACCACTGTGCTTCATTTAGGTGAGGTAAAATGGGCCAGAGAGAAAAGAGAATGACAAAAATTTTCCTAACATGTATTCCTAGTATTGAGATGAAAATTTAAAGAGGCTATAGTGTCTCAGAAGCTTTTAGAATCATCTCTTCGATCCTAGACTGTAGACAGTCACTATATTGATCTGTAATTGAAGGCAAAGTTCATATCATATTTCATTTTTCATTGAATAGTTTAAAGAAAAAAATGATAAAACTAATGAAAATGTGAAACATTGAAATTCTTTTAATCCAGTATATGTAATTCTTTGTGAAGACCTGTTATATCCAAGATTTAAGATTGAGAATGCATTTAAAGTGTACTTCACCATATTCTGAGGTACCAAGTATTAGGACTTCTGTATGTGACTATTAGCAGTATACAGTTAACTAATAACAGAATTCTGCTTTTTTTTCTGTATTGTGTGTAGTTTTCATGAAGCATACATTTTTCTTTTGGAATTTTAAACACAAAAAGCAATTGGAAAAAATGATCAGAGAAACAAGCATTAATAGTATAATGTTGGTAAGATACTCTCTAAAGATTAGAGTTGATTTGCATTCTCCTCTGTGTTTTTCAATACTTCTAATACTCTCCAAAGAACATATAATATTTTTGAATTGTGAAATATGATAAATATTATTTCAATGAGATAAACTTATTGGCTCAATCTCTTAGGTAGGAAGGAAGGAAGGAAAGATGGAAGGGGCAGAGAGACAAAGAAAGAAGAAAGGAAGAAAGGAAGGAGGCAAGGGAAGGAAAGGAAAACAAAGGAGAGGAGAGGAGAGGAGAGGAGAGGAGAGGAGAGGCAAGGCAAGACTTCCAATTTATTTTGGCAGATTTTAGTTATATAAAGATTCTATTTCAAGTATTTTTGAATAATTGATTATTGTATACTAGAATTTTGTTAATAACATGTCCAAAAATGGCAAAAATGTGCTACTATTTTACATTCATTCTAGCTTTGAAAAAAGAATAGAGTGTTAGTTGAAATTTAATAAACCCTTACATACAATATTTATGATACAGTCTATGAACGGCATACTGTCATCGAAGTGTTACAGATTATAGTTTGTGAAACAAAAACATTTTCACTTTAAGTGCACAACTTTCCTGGCTTCTACTGGGTCAGAATGTTCTATTCTTAGTGGAATATTAATTTCTTATGATGGTCATTGTCACTAAAGCATAAATTTAAATTTTACTTAGCTACATAGTCACTTAATAGGCTTTGATAAATTGAGATGAGGATCAATTGAGATTTCTTTCAGAGAAACAGTGGTCAGGATTTCTGTTTACTTTGTTAGCCATTCTACTAAACTCTGATAAAATTGGAAACTTCTCAAATGGACAAATAGAAGTGCATAGATCTCTTATTGTTCACTAATGACAGTGCCTCAGTGCATGTTTTATTAAAAAATAAAGCAAAACAGCTAAAATAGTAAAAAAAAAAAACAGCAGACAGTATACATTCATAATCTTGCTATAGGACTATAGTCTCTTATATTTTTGTTTTGGTAAACATTTTGAGGTATAACTCATATACAACATAGTCCACTATTTAAGGTATACAATTTAGTAGTTTTGAATATTTTGATGGAGTTTTCTGATCATCAGCACAATTTTAGAATCCAAGAGAAACTCCATACCCATTAGTGATAATTCCAACTTATTTCTAAACTCTCCAGCTCATGAAAAACCATAAATTTTCTTTGTCTCTACAGTTTTGCCTATGGTGTACATTTTACCTGAATAGAATCATAGAATATATGTTACTTTGTGAATGGATTACTTAATATAGTATAATGTTTTCAAGTTTCATTCATGTTTTATAGGATGTTTCAGCACTTTTATTACTTTTATCATTGAATAATATTCCATTGTATGATATAACACATTTGGTTATTCATCAGTTGATGGGCATTTTGGTTATTTGTTATTTGGTTAAAATAGAATAATGGGATGATCATTCATTTATAAGTTTTTGTGTGAGTTTATATTTTAATTTCTCTTGAATACATTATTAGAAGTGGAATTGTTCTGTCATGTTATCAGTATGTTTAATCTTTCAAAGTACTGCCAGACTCTTTATAAGTAGTTGTATCACTTTATTCTCTGAGTGATAAAGTATCTATGATGAAAATTTTCCACATTTTTGCCAGTACTTGGTGTTTATCGTTTTAATTATAGCCATCTTAATGAGTATGACAGATTGGTTCATTGGGGTTTTATTTATTTATTTTTTTTGCAGCTTTTTTTTTTTTTTTTTTTTTGGACAGGCAGAGTGGCTAGTGAGAGAGAGACAGAGAGAAAGGTCTTCCTTTTTTGCCGTTGGTTCACCCTCCAATGGCCGCTGCGGCCAGCACATCTTGCTGATCCGAAGCCAGGAGCCAGGTGCTTCTCCTGGTCTCCCATGAGGGTGCAGGGCCCAAGCACTTGGACCATCCACCACTGCCTTCCCAGGCCACAGCAGAGAGCTGGCCTGGAAGAGGGGCAACCGGGATAGAATCCGGCGCCCCGACCGGGACTAGAACCTGGTGTGCCGGTGCCACAAGGCAGAGGATTAGCCTGTTAAGCCATGGTGCCAGCCGGGGTTTTAATTTATATTTCCCTATTATCCTACCTTTATTTTTAAACTTTCCAAATTGTAATACAACAAATATAGTAAAAAACATCAGTCTGAAGTGTCCATCTCAGTGAACCTTTTTATATGAATTCATCTGTCTCTCAAACCATGCACATCTAGATCTAAAACATTTCTATCTGCAAATAGGTATCCTCATGTTATTCCCAGTTTATAGTCCACCACCACCAGAGCCACCACTCTTCAGACATTTGTCACTACAGACATATTTGTTTGTTTTACTAATTTATTTACATGCAATCACACAACGGTATTCTCTTGTGTCTTAACGATTTCTTGTTAGTTGATATTTGGGTTGTTTTCCATGATTTTTCCGTTAAAAACAGTGCCATAATCAATAACTATATATAAGGGTCATGTTATATTTAGACAGATATATCTTTTGGATTGATTGTCACCACTGGCATCTCTGGGTCAATGCATAAATACATAATTCAGGAAGATGCTGACAGGTTCCCTTCTTAGGTTGTACCATTGTGAATGCCCATATTCTGTGTATGTGAGTGCTGGGTCCTTAGAGTGTCAGCTTGATAGGTTTACATCGTACTTTTAATCTGCATGTCTAATGATTAGTGAGGCTGAAAATCCAGATATATTTGAAGATTATTTATATTTCCCTTTCTGTGAGCTATCCCTAACCTTGCCAATTTTTCCTATTGATTTGTTGATAATTTTTCTCAATTTCTACAGGTAGTGTATAAATTGTGAATCTTTCCAGTTTTCTTTTGTCTTTTGACATTATTTGTGTGTATGTTTTGTCATGCAGGAGATACAAATTGCATTCAAAGGTATCAGTCTTTCATTTTATGATGTCAAGTTTTTAAGTTGTAGATACAAAAGACATCCATGCTTCAAGACTTTCAATGGATTCACTTATGTTTTCTTTTTGTACATTTGTGATTTCATATCTTAAAAATTTATATTTAATTTTAATTATTTTATAATTATTATTTTAACTATTTCTAATTGAATGGTTCAGTAGTACAGCATATATTCACATTTTTACACAAGCAATTTGTACAATTTTTTATCTTGCAATGCAATTCAGTATTTTCCCCTCCCCTTTGTGCACACCATTCACAATTCTGCTTTCCATTTCTATGTATTTAGCTACTGTGGGTAACACATAAGTAGAATCACACAGTATTTAAATTTGTGTGACTGATTTATTTCACTTATCATACTATCTTTAAGATTCTTCCACAAAGGCACATATGTTAAACTTCCTTGTTAAGAGTGAATAATATTCTATTGTAGGTGTGTTTACCGGTTCCTTATCCATTCATTTATTGATGTATACTTGAGTGGCTTCCATCTCTTAGCTGTTGTGAATAGTATTGTTGTGAATGTTGGTATACATGCATTTCTTCAAGATCCTAATTTCAATTATTTTGTATATAAACCTGCCAATGGAATTGCTGAATATATGGTAATTCTACAATTATCATTGAGATTGCACCATTTTACACTTCCAACCATAATGTACAATAATTTGTCATCATGTATATTTTTCTGTATTTTTCCTTTTAATAGTAGCCACCCTAAGAGGTTTGTGGTGACAATTCATTATGGTTTTTTCTTGTATTACTCAAATAAGTAATTATGTTGGCTTTTGTCCCTATGCTTGGGAGTCTTAACTCTGTTGACAGTATAATCTAAAGGGAATTTGATTATCTCGACATCTTTTGAAGGATCACATTAGTCCAATATGTTGATGCCATCAGGTTGGTTGGTCCTGAGGGGCAGAAATAGTGAGTTCTTTGAGTTGCCTACTAAAAACTTTTGCACAATGGAAGGTAGTATAAAAACTCAGTGGAACTACCATGATTTTAAGTTTTCAGCATGTTGAGATATATAACCCAAATTAGATGGACCTCCCAAATGTGCAAAGGCAGGCACATCATTTGTGGGCCTCCTTGGATTTTCTAGACAGTACATACTAGATTTGGGAATGTTGCAACAAGGTATTTAATAGGTGCCTTGAATAGGCACAAACTTTTTAATGAGTATGACAATATAGTAAGGGGTTTGCATAAGATTCTTACATCATGTGGCATGATAGGTCCCATGATGTTAAAGGTATTTTTCATATATAAAGACATTCTGTGAATAATTGCAGCACAGAATTTAAAGGCTCTGACAGAATGCCATTCCATATTCATTAGATACAGATTTGCCATCTGACAAGCACGTCCTCTCATGTTCTTGGTCTCCAGTAGATGCTGAGAACTTGATACTGAGGCATAAGTGATAATAATACTGTCAGATGTGGACATTTTCAGAGTTACCAAGTTCTAAAATCAGGTAAGCTCAGGAAACCATGCTACAGCAAAGTGGTTTGTTTAAGTTAAGGCCTAAGCTGACCCACAGGGTTTTTTTAAGTTAAAGAGTAGAGAGGGACTTATAGATCCCCAAGTCACATACCATTGTGAGAGCTCCTTCCTCAACACATATCCTATGCAATGTTATCTACTAAAATGTGCTGGAGGTGGAGTAAAATTTTGGTCTTGATTCATGGTGAGGATGGTTTAGTGTGAGCTAAAACTGTACATTGTACTTTGACCTCATGTTTTCATAGTCATGTTGAGTTGATTACTCATAATCAATACAGATTCAAGTAACTTAGAGAGTTATTACCTGGTGTGAAAAAGAATTGTACTGAGTTAACAATATATCCAGACTTCCAGGTAGATCTTGAATGGTAGGTTTGGAAAGAACAGGAATACAATGTTAGGGGCAAAGTTTAGGAATAAATGTGTGGTGGGAGTAAATAAAAAGTATATAGGATATTTTTCTCATGTCAGTAACCATTGTCATGGTTTTCTAGGAAAGAATATGTGTATATAAGTTTTGGAACCCCTGGGTATGAATTAATATTGGGTTAATACACACCTATAAACCTCTGATCATATCTCTTTTCCTCTATATTCTTTACCAAGTAATTAGTTTAACATTTTTAATTTGTCAGAACTTTTTACCTTCTTTTTTTAACAGCAGTGCAGGTGATTGACTCAGCTTTGCATGCTTGTTTATAAATCTGTATTCCCTTATCAATAGTCACCTTGAATGTAAATGGCCTCAAGTCTCCAGTTAAAAGGTTCAGACTGGTAGAATTGATTAAAAAACAAAGCCCATCAATTTGTTGCCTACAAGAACACATCTCACCAACAAAGATACATGCAGACAGAAGGTGAAAGGATGCAAGAAGATATTCCATGCTAACAAGGGTAACATGCTTATTTATGAGACTTTGCTGTTCTTTTTGATTTAGTGTAAATTAATCCAAGTGTTTCCACCCAAGACCCTGGAAAGAGACAATTCTTGAGGGACACAGTTCTGAGGAGGTAATATCATCTTTGCATCAAATTGTTCCCTTGTGTGGGTAGACTTCTTTGACTCCTTGTGGTTTTCTCACAGGACTGGAGTTTACTTCCTAAATACCAATTTCAGGGTTAATAAGGTGATGCCAAGAGTCAGTCACTCAGGGCCAATGTTTTTGCGTAGTGGACAAAGCCATGGCCTGCTGTGCCAGCATCCCCTATGGGCAATGGTTCGAGTCCTGGCTAGTCAAATTCTGGCCCAGCTCCCTGTTAAAGCACCTGGGAAAGCCATGAATGATGGTTCAAGTGTTTGGGCCCCTGCACTCACTGGGAGACCCAGATGAAGCTGCTGCCTCCTAGATCAGCCCAACTCTGGCCATTGCAGCCATTTGGGTAGTGAACAAGTGGATGGAAGGATTTACTTTCTCTCTCTCTCTCTTTCTCTCTCTACCTCTCTGTAACTCTTTCAAATAAAATAAATAAATCTTAAAAATATAGAAGAGTCACTCAATGTGACTTCCACGTGCAATTATGGGAAGCTGGAATCTAGAGTTGAGTCAGAACCCAATCTCAGGCACTCCAATATGAACTGGTGACATATCAGCAGATGTCTTAAACATTGTTCCAATTGCCCTTCTTGGTTCTGTGATTTGGTATGGCACACTAGGGGGAATAGTTTGTAAAATCTCATGGTAATCAATGACATTAGTGAAAAAGTGTATTACATTACTCTTTTACATGTGTTGATCTCATTTTACTATCAGAACATGCTCTTTGAAAAGCATCTCATTATAAATATCTCTCTCATGTTAGAGATGAATATTTTGAGATGGGAAATGAAATAAATTGCTCACAAAGTTTAATCATTAGGAGTTGGAATCACAATTTTAATCATTTTCCATGAACAGAGCATACATTGAACAAAACTTAATTACTGAGTAAACATTTTTCACAAACTCTAAAGGTGGTATGATGCTACTGGATAATAGATGAACATTTTACTCATTTTGCAAATATCTATTTAGTACATATTTTATGATAGGTTTTCTGTTATGTGGAATTATAG